>NC_069506.1:314941488-315078988 GCF_027579735.1 Bombina bombina
GAATATCTTCTAGGTAGATACAATGTTGCAGTGGACTGGTTTCATGCTTTACATTTTCAGTACTTTTAAAATCCTGTATAAGAAGAGTATTGCACACTCACATGGGGCGGCATTACACACTCACAGGGGGTGGCATTGCACACTCACAGGGGGCGGCATTGCACACTCACAGGGGGTGGCATTGAACACTCACAGGGGGCAGCATAAGAAACTCAAAGGGGCAGCATTACACACCCCCAGGGGGTGGCATTGCACACTCACAGGGGGCGGCATTGCACACTCACAGGGGGCAGCATTGCACACTCACAGGGGACGGCATTACACACTCACAGGGGACGGCATTACCTATTCACAGGGGGCAGCATTACACACTCACAGGGGGCGGCATTACACACTCACAGGGGGCAGCATTACACACTCACAGGGGGCGGCATTACACACTCACAGGGGGCAGCATTACACACTCACAGGGGACGGCATTACACACTCACAGGGGGCGGCATTACACACTCACAGGGGGCAGCATTACACACTCACAGGGGACGGCATTACCTACTCACAGGGGGCAGCATTACACACTCACAGGGGGCGGCATTACACACTCACAGGGGGCAGCATTACACACTCACAGGGTGCGGCATTGTACACTCACAGGAGGTGGCATTGCACACTCACAGGGGGCAGCATTACACACTCACAGGGGGCGGCATTACACACTCACAGGGGGCGGCATTACACACTCACAGGGGGTGGCATTGCACACTCACAGGGGGCAGCATTACAAACTCACAGGGGACGGCATTACACACTCACAGGGGGCGGCATTACACACTCACAGGGGGCGACATTACACACTCACAGGGGGTGGTATTGCACACTCACAGGGGGCGGCATTACACACTCACAGGGGGTGGCATTGCACACTCACAGGGGGCGGCATTGCACACTCACAGGGGGCAGCATTACAAACTCACAGGGGGCGGCATTACACACTCACAGGGGGCGGCATTACACACTCACAGGGGGCGACATTACACACTCACAGGGGGTGGTATTGCACACTCACAGGGGGCGGCATTACACACTCACAGGGGGTGGCATTGCACACTCACAAGGTGCGGCATTACACACTCACAGGGGGCAGCATTACAAACTCACAGGGGGCAACATTACACACCCCTAGGGTGTGGCATTGCACACTCACAGGGGGCGGAATTGCACACTCACAGGGGGCAGCATTGCACACTCACAGGGGGTGGCAGTGCACTCACAGGGGATGACATTACACACTCACAGGGGGCAGCCTTACACACTCACAGGGGGCGGCATTACACACTCACAGGGGACGGCATTACCTACTCACAGGGGGCAGCATTACACACTCACAGGGGGCGGCATTACACACTCACAGGGGCCAGCATTACACACTCACAGGGGGTGGCATTGTACACTCACAGGGGGCGGCATTGCACACTCACAGGGGGCAGCATTACACACTCACAGGGGGCGGCATTACACACTCACAGGGGGCGGCATTACACACTCACAGGGGGCGGCATTACACACTCACAGGGGGTGGCATTGCACACTCACAGGGGGCGGCATTACACACTCACAGGGGGTGGCATTGCACACTCACAGGGGGCGGCATTGCACACTCATAGGGGGCGGCATTACACACTCACGGTCAGCAGCATTACAAACTCACAGGGGGCAGCATTACACACCCCTAGGGTGTGGCATTGCACACTCACAGGGGGCGGCATTGCACACTCACAGGGGGTGGCATTACACACTCCCAGGGGGTGGCATTGCACACTCATGGGGGCAGCATTCCACACTCACGGGGGGGCGGCATTACACACTCACAGGGGACGGCATTATACACTCACAGAGGGTGGCATTACACATTCACAGGGTGCGGTATTGAACACTCACAGGGGGTGGCATTGCACACTCACAGGGGGCAGCATTACACACTCACAGGGGACGGCATTGCACACTCACAGGGGGCGGCATTGCACACTCACAGGGGGCGGCATTACACACTCACAGGGGGCGGCATTACACACTCACAGGGGGTGGCATTGCACACTCACGGGGGTGGCATTACACACTCACAGGGGGCGGCATTATACACTCACAGGGGGTGGCATTGCACACTCACAGGGGGTGCAGTGCACACTCACAGGGGGTGGCATTACAAACTCACAGGGGGCGGCATTACACACTCACAGGGGGCGGCATTACACACTCACAGGGGGTGGCATTGCACACTCACAGGGGGTGCAGTGCACACTCACAGGGGGTGGCATTACAAACTCACAGGGGGCGGCATTACACACTCACAGGGGGCGGCATTACACACTCACAGGGGGCGGCATTGCACACTCACAGGGGGCGGCGGCATTACACACTCACGGGGGGGGCGGCATTGCACACTCACAGGGGACGGCATTACACACTGTGTTGTGTGTTGAAAAGTCATTTGAAAATGAATTGTAATCGCAAAGAACTTTTCAACCACATAGTGAAAGTGGGGATTTAGGGAGGACGTTGTAATGTTGGTGCAGGAAATAGCCAAAAATGTGCTATTGTGATCCACTTGTAGGTATGTGTGCATATTGATTTGTTTTGTTCAAATATTCATAAATTGCTTATTTATTATAAATGTTTTTTGTTTAGTAATCTGGTTTTGGCTAAATTAATAAAAAAAAAGAGAAAAATGGATTCAGGTTTAACATGCATTCTTCTTTGCACATGATATAGGTCAGTGTAACTTGTTTAAATTGTATACGTAACTCTTAGCAATAGTAACTACTACTTCATCTGTTAAATGGACATTAAACACCTTAGGCCCCATATATTAAACAACGTGCGGACAAGCTACTCAACTGCAGCTCTCTCCATTCTCTTATTTTAGCCCCTTACAATTATCAGTTAGTGAAGCTTTGCATCTTCACACTGGGCATTGCCATCTTGGAGCTTATATTTGTTATGTAGCTTTTAAACCGTGCAAAAATCTGCAAAAAGTTAACACTTCTGCTCTATAGTATGTGAGCCAAACTGAAGTGCAAGGAACAGCTGTCAGTAACATCACAGATCTTTGAAACTGCACTGCTTCTATAACTGGATGTGACTATAAGCATGCTACAAGATGGCGGTGCCAAGTATAAACAGGCAGAGCTTTACCAACTGGATTATGTTATGAGTTAAACTAAGAAACCAGCTTTAAAGAGAGATTCAAATACAGGAGGGAAAACAATAGCATGGTAAGTAATAACAATGCTATTGTAGTTGTACCCAACAGTTTAATGTCCCTTTAATCTAACCCTTGTCTTAAAGGCTGAAATGCTTTAATTTGTAAGAGTGTGTCATATTTGTACTTCTAACACCAGAAAAATGGTTTAACACAAATGTATAGAACTGCACAAGAGTGATTGGTGCGGTTGTGCAACTACTGTTCTGATAAGACTAACCTTAGTTTTATAGCAACAAGCATAAAGTGCATATACCAGAATGTTAATGATCTCTCTATACTTAAAGTCTCCTCAAAAGGCATTTGGCCGGAGTATAATTTAAGTGATGTTTGCAGTTGTGACATTACAGTTATATACCAAAAACTAACAATTTTCAAAACATTAAACAGCATGATCACTCGTTAAGGGATATCGGGACAATCACAATCTTCTACAAAATCTTATTAAATTATTTTCAACAGAAAACCACCATTACATTCTATGGTGATTTGTTTAGATAAATACTTTTTTTCCCATAAGATTGTGATCTACCCCTTTAGTAGCAAATTTTGTAGAAAAATCATTAGATACACTTGTATAAGGGATTGTGATCAGCCCTATTGAGTAAAAATATTTATTTTTATTTGAATGATTAGACATTGTTTAAATAAATATGAAACTGAAGATACACACTCTGTCATTTAAAAGGTCATTCACTGCAGAGGCTGACAGAGGGCAGCGTGATTGCGCTCAATCAGATCAGGATGAAGGTTACAACTGTAGCGCTGTAGCGCTCTCTCTATACTTTTTTAAGGAAATGGCTACAAGCTGGGAGAACTAAGTGTAAATAAATCAAGGTAAAGGGGCATTTTTTTAAATAACAATTTAGTTAACAAACATATTTTTTCCTGCAGGAAGTTAAAGGTAAGTATTCAAGGTATTAAAGGGACACTCAAGTAAAAATTAAACTTTCATTATTCAGATAGAGCATGTAATTTTAAAGAACTTTCCAATTTACTTCCATTACTAAAATGTGCACAGTCTTTTTATATTTAAACTTTTTGAGTCACCAGCTCCTACTGAGCATGTGCAAGAATTCACAGCATATACATATTTGCATTTGTGATTGGCTGATGGTTGTCACATGATACATGTATGCATTTGTGATTGGCTAATGGTTGTCACATGGTAAAGAGGGAGTGGAAATAGACATAACTTTTAAAATTGTCAGAAAAAAATCTACTACTCATTTGAAGTTCAGACTATGAGGCCCATTTATCAAGCTCCGAATGGAGCTTGAGAGCCCGTGGTTCTGGCGAGTATTCACACTCGCCAGAAACAGCAGTTATGAAGCAGTGGTCTAAAGACTGCTGAACCATAACCCTGTTCGCCTGCTCTGAGCAGGCGGACAGGAATCGCCACAATTCAACCCGGTCGAGTACAGTCGGGTTGATTGACACCTCCCTGCTGGCAGCCCATTGGCCGCGTGTCTGCAGGGGGGCGGCAGTGCACCAGCAGCTCTTATGAGCTGCTGGTGCAATGCTGAATATGGAGAGCGTATTGCTCTCCGCATTCAGCGATATCTGTCGGACCTGATCCACACTGTCGGATCAGGTCTGACAGACATTTGATAAATATGCCTCTAAGTGCTATTGCATTGTCTTGTTATCTTGCATTTGTTGATTATGCAAATCTACTGTGTTGACTGGTCCTTAAAACCTTTAATTTTCAAAGGAACTATATTTAAGTCCCTATAATTTGCACAGCATTTTTTTTTTACAACAATGCTCAATGAAATGGTTTGTGCAAGGGGTCTGAGTTTAGTGTGTCTTTAGATATAATTTGATTTAAGATGCCCACTGGTAGATTGCATTAAAAAAAACATATACTAGCTAAGAAACAATGACAATGAAGGGTGTGGATTTATTTAGTACCTGGTATACTGTGTTCCAAAATAAAATGCCCCAAAAATCCAAATATCCTCGCACTTGGATTGAAATTCAGGCCAGACAGGGTGTAACACTAAAATCAAAGGGGACAATTTATCAACTGTCTGTCCAACATGATCCACTCAGCGGTTCATGTCCAACAGACATCACTGAATGCCTGCTACATACGCTGTTAGCATTTACCATTGCACATGCAGTTCTGGTAAACTGCCTGTGCAATGCCGCCCCCTGCAGATTCACGGCTAGCAGGGGGTGTCAATCAACCGTATACGATCGGGTGAATTGATGTCTGCAGCCTCAGAGCAAGCGGACGAGTTAAGGAGCATTGGTCTTAAGAGAGATATTTACCGTTTAGAGTTTGTAAACATTGCGCCATACTTCCGCCTGCATCTCCTACTTTCTTTAGCTGAGGAATGACGAATCCGGCTTCATCCAATCGTTGCATTCCCCACTTGGCATCCACCTTGTGCTGGTTATGTTGGAGTGTATCAATTGTCTCATGTAGAACCACAGCCTTGTAATATGATCTAATACCTATGCAACATTGTATAACTTGAAACCATAATACAGTATATTTACATTTTCAAAAATGTACATCAAAGTACAGTAAACTCTCCTGTCACAACAAATAAGGGGTCAACCTGTGCACTTTATTAAATGCATACCCATAAGTTCCAAATAGAAAATCTACAAAATGTACAATTCATTTATTTAATAATATTATATAATGCTGTAACATTATTAGTATGATGCTTCTAACTCTCAAAACTGTGTGTATTTATAATTTTATTTGTATTAAAATAAAGGATTAGTTGTTAAAACCCCAAGCCATGGCTAATATTGCTTTGATCCTCATTCTGTACTACAAACAATTATTCTATGCACAAAACCCCTTTAAAATTGCAGCAAAGAGTGAATTTGGACTGGAAATGTACTTTATTTGGCATTGGACAATTGGCAAAAACTAAATACAATGGGCTGGAAATTACTTTTGTTATTGGATATCAGAAAAAATAAATTAAGCCCTGTGCATAATAACATAGATAACATTCAATGTACATAAAATCCACTTAACTGAATTCTCTTATTTCAGCAGTAATTAATGTGACATAGGTCTAAGTAGCATTTCCTTGTGTTAAATCCACCTCTCTTGCTCTGCTGTTTATCTACACTAAACATTTACATTTACTAGTCTGCCAGAGTTGTTTTATTGAGACCATTCTGGAACTGACCAGTCACTCACAAGGAACGAGATTGACAATAAACACATGCAGAAACCTGGAACATTCCTCATTACATTTACAGTACTAAGCACTATACCCTGCAACATTTTACGAAGAGATAAATATTCAACAAAAACTCAAACAGAAACGGATTTGTTTAAATTCAATATTTAGAGTAATGTCTCAAAATTATCCATCAGTTTAATATTGAGATTTATTTTGCTACTGTGATGTTTGAAAAAATAAATATAGTTTTGATAGTCTGTAATATGGTCATCCTTTGATGTGTTAACCAGATTTAATTAAAATTAAAAAATGAATAAAGTGCTGTGCTAGTACTTAATAACATTAATAAAGCAGGCGTCTGTGTTCTAACAATACAGAGGTAACTGCTTTTGACTATACTTGAGTCTAATTTTGAGGTTTTTGGGGCAACTTTAAATACCCAAATTAAAATTAAACTTATGGGGAAGTTGAACATCATTCTCTTGAATAATTAACCCACAGTTTTGCAGAGATGTCTGCAATGCATTTCATATCACTGAAACCAAGAGGTTAATTTTTTTTTTTTTCATTGAAGAAATTCCACAAACTTTATTAACTTTGCCAAGATACAAGTCATAAATGAGATGGCCTGTGTTTACATTTTCCTTTTATTAAAAAAAATTCCAATGTAGTATCAATAAAAACTAATTCAATAGGGATTAAGGGTATATAGCTCTTAACATTTTAATTTGTGTATGGTAGGATGGGGGCCAAACCAGGTGACTCAGAGAGGTCTGTGGGCGGGACCTGGTTGGTATAGTGACTTGTCTGTCAGTTAGCTGAGTTTGATGTTGGACATTTTTTGTTCAAAGCTAATAACTTAGTATAAACTGTTTGCAAGCCAATAAGGGGCATGTCCACATCTCTGTTGGAGAAAAAGCAAAAATAATAATAATAATAATCATTTTCAAGTAAAGAATATTTGTTACAAAAAAGGAGCATCTTTAAAAAAAAAATGGCTGTAAAATTATCTATTTTAACACATATATAGAACCATCTAACACAAACAGTACATTTCCTTTATTTGTTGTTTTTGCTGTTTTTTTCATGCTTCTTTTCATTTATTCTGCACTAATTGCTCCTGTCAATCAAGCCTCCTATATAGAATTTAATGCTGTGCTCATTCATTATCTTGTGCACATGCACACAGTAGAAATTAAAGGTTAATTTGGATTTTACAAGAAGAAAACTGAATTAGGCCACTGTTCATAAACTGAATGATGAATCTATGTTCTAAAGTACTGAGACTGTAATAGAAATACAAATATGTACAAGATATGTAAGGAAAACGGTGCAGAGACTGGTGATAACTAAATTACCGTCTGTAATAAAGACATTGCGGCAATTCAATAAAACGTTGGCTGCATTATGCTCATAAAAAAATGTCCATATATTCTAAAAATGCCGTTTATTAGGTTACATCCTAATAAATCATCTGCTTCTCATATGAAGACCAATGTGTTGTGTTTTCACCACAGGGAAATAAACATATTCTCTAGATAATAAGTAAGTTACTCTTCATTCTTGTTGAAGATAATCTGACGGCTTATTTAATATTATGTTTTTTGCACCTGATGCTTTTCTTGTAGGTGAAGAAAATATCAGTTAGGACTAATTAACAGTAAAATCAATAATTTGTATGTTCTGGGAACATTCTATATAATGAAAGGAACATAATAGGGAAATTGGAATTTGAAACTGCTCAAAATTAAATAGAAAAAGCTCTTAAGTTATAATATTTTACTACTGCACCATTTACATTTAACTACACAGTTTATTCCAATCTTTCTGATCTCATTTATAAGTGATTTTTTTGTCTCCCAAGCAGTGTTTTTCATACAATCATAATCCAAGTAATAACAACATTTCCATATTGGGAAAAGTTCATATTGGAACCCAGCAGAAAGAGGGAAAATCACCCATACGATACTTGCACAGCAATAGCTTCAGTGATTACAATCCTTCTGTTCACAGGTTTTTCATTTTATTTCTGCAACAAAGTGAATAAATTGAATTTCACACACAAATAGTGTTGATAAAGTGCAAAACTGGCCTTTTCATTATATTTGACGGTATTCCAAAACAATTTGTACAAGATCTGCAGGTCACACGAGAAAATATAAATCACGACTGCTACACTGAGAAATTGAGTTTAGCAATCACGATTCTTATATTTAATTTTTTTATTTAATACTCACATTTTTTTGGAATTGTAAAGTAAAGTAGTCTTTAGGAATAGGGTCTCTCTCTGCAATTGTGGTGTCATGATGTGATCAGGAGTTAAGTAATTGCCATTCAGCCTTGTTTGTTTAAAACCGCAATTGTCCTACAGTTATAGAAACCCTATTCAGTCAGTACAGGAGAGTGAGGTTTGGAAATTGGGGTCTCTACAATGAGAGTGATGTTTTAAAATCATGGTGTATACAGTGAGTTTGGCTACTTTGGACTATCCTTAAAATCTTAGATTTATAGGGGCCCATTTATCAAGCTCCGGATGGAGCTTGAGGGCCTGTGTTTCTGGCGAGTCTGCAGACTCGCCAGAAACACCAGTTATGAAGCAGCGGTCTAAAGACCGCTGCTCCATAACCTGTCCACCTGCTCTGAGCAGGCGGACAGACTTCACCACAAATCAACCTGATCGAGTGCAATCGGGTTGATTGACACCTCCCTGCTGGCGGACGATTTGCCGCGAATTTGCAGGGGGCGGCGTTGCACCAGCAGCTCACAAGAGCTGCTGGTGCAATGCTGAATACGGAGAGCGTATTGCTCTCCGCATTCAGCGAGGTCTGTCGGACCTGATCCACACTGTCGGATCAGGTCCGACAGATCATTGTTAAATAGGCCCCAAAGTGTGATAAATTGTTTTGAACATAAGTTGCATCCACTTTTTTCTTATGGAAGGGAAAATCCCTTACTGTTTTACAGGATTTTAGATGAAAGGGTCATCCAAACTTAAAACAAGGTTTTCTTGCTTAACACATCATAAACACCACTCTCCAATTTCTAAACACTGATTCCATTAACCCCTTTAACCTATTTGGGATTTCATTGTTCGGCATCACTTATTGGCAGTTCACAGTGTACTGTTGTGGAAAAATAGAGATCAAATCTCATTTAAGTTACAATCTTGGCTGATTTTGACTTTGAATGATTGTGATCACTTTGTTAAGAAAAGAAAATAACTGTAGTTCTGTTTTTCCAACATCGGAAGAAAAAATAGAAAGGTTTAGAAAGACTGGATTTGATCCCATTGTGTTTAACCCCTGTCTGTGAATCCAACTCATATACAGAATGTACATACCAATCCATAGTTCTATATACTTCAGTCCTAGAGTTGTGCTATGCTTTTAAAGCTGTCTTGTAAAGCATTATACTGGAATATAGGTAGTCTAAAAAACAAACAAACATGTATTTAATGCAGATGTAGTGCTCTGAAATAGCATACTGGTGCTATATAGCATAAATGTGCTATTGTGTTTTAAAGGGACAGTCAACACCAGATTTTTTGTTGTTTAAAAAGAAAGATAATCTCTTTATTACCCATTCCCCAGGTTTGCATAACCAACACAGTTATAATAATACACTTTTTACCTCTGTAATTACCTTGTATCTAAACTTCTGCTGACTGCTGCCTTATTTCAGTTCTTTTGACAGACATGCAGTTTAGCCAATCAGTGCTCACTCCTAGGTCACTTCACGTGCATGTGCTCAATGTAATCTATACGAAACTCATGAAATAATGCCCTCTATCGGTCAAAATGCATTCAGATTAGAGGCAGTCTTCAAGGTCTAAGAAATTAGCATATGAACCTCCTAGGTTTAGCTTTCAACTAAGAATACCAAGAGAACAAGGCAAATTTGGTGATAAAAGTACATGTGGAAGTTGTTTAAAATGGCATGCCCTATTTAAATCATGAAAGGTTTTTTGGACTTGACTGTCCCTTTAAAGTCTCTTTAAAGATACATACATATACATAAAGCAATACAAATATACATAAACCAAATAAAGCAAAATATCACAGCATGCTATTATTGCATTATTGCTTTCACAAAACTTGTTGGCTAATTACAATTCTTTAGAAAGGATTAGCTAATGACTTTCTACAACAAAAATGTATGGGGATTTTTGTAGATAACTCATTTGATACATTTGTCTAAAGGTTTGTGATCCCTGCAAAGTGTTTAAAAAACATTTCTAAAGTCATTCTCCAGAGAATGCACTACTAGGACACATCTAGTGAGCCAATGATGAGACAAATGTGTGCATACATTTTCCACAAACAATATCAAGAGAACAAAGTAAAGTATTGATTCAAATCCTTTAGAAAACGCTATCATACATAATTGCATGCTGTAGTTGTGGGATTCACATTGTATTCTACTTCAGAATGTTCTCTAATAGAAAAAAATCAAAATTTAATCCAGGTTTTAATCTGACCAGTGGGGGGGGGGGTTTCTCCCCTCTTTTTCTCCTCCTTCCTTCCTTTCTTCCTCTTTTCTGCTAATTCTGAATGATTACCTCTTACAGATGCACACAACCTTATGTGTCAATTTTTAATGTTTTATTTTTGGTTGAATTTTCTTTGGTATTGTGTGAAATATTCATTTAATATAGGGGACAATATTTACATTTGTTGAAAATATAAATTTATATAAATATAAATTTATTTAAAAACTGATCTTAAGTACTGAGTAAGCCCTAATCAGTTATTGAGACACAATATATGAAAGCACTTTTATATACAATTACCTGGAAATCACAGACTTTATATTTTTCACCTAAGTTTCTTATGGAGATATTCATGTAGTCGATTAAATTTGTGATTGTTTTTGTTATATTGTAACTTTTTCAATAAAGCTCGAAACTAAAAAAAAAGAAAGAAAATGTTATCAAATTATTTGTCTGAAAAAATCTATATAGACTGTAATGATGATTTTCTGTTGAACAGCTTTTTTTCTTACAAAAGACTGTGATCAACCCTAAATTTGATCATTTAAAGTGAATTTAAAAGTGTTTTAAAATTACTCTTTTTGAATCATGACATTTTTACGTTTACTCTCATCATGTCCCTTTAAATAGTGAGTTTGCTATTATAATACACTTATCCTATATATGCACATTTTTATTTAAATAAATATCTTCCTAAAGTACTTTCTCTCCTTCAGCGCAGATACTAAATAATTGCTATTGTTCAAAGAGAAATCTTCTTGCAAACCACATCATCACCAAACAAAAGGACAGGTAGAAAGGAACACATTAAGGACGAAACATCACAATACAGAAATGCCTTAATGGTCTCTCATCCTTTGTTACTAAATCATAGGCTAAGGTTAAGAAAAGCATATTAAAATGAAATCATTGCAAACACTTTTACCTTTATATCTTACAAATAACAGTTTTTAGTCACCTATTGTTGAAACTCTATCGTAAAAATAAAAAAACATTGCATCTTTAATATCTTTTTCTTGTTTTGCAGGGCACCATTGTAAAGATATTGACATTGTAGACAGAAAACTACATGAATATGTTTACTTGTATCATTTTTAATACGTTCAATAATTGATTAAAAAGATTATTTTCATTTTGTCTCATTATTGTTTCCATGAAAAACAGCCCTATACTTTAACATGTCCCAGTCCTTTTTATCTGATCAAAACCCAAACTCACAATATTTAGCATCACATTTACAGTGCTATTGTTTTACAATTAAAACATTAGTTTTTGCTCATGGTAAAAGCACAGTTACTCATTGCCATATTGGAAGACACTTGGAAGCAACATTACCAAACAGGTATAAACGCTACCTGCTCTGTCAATTAAACTTAAAAAAGGAACACTAAGCTCTTTTACGCGTTAAAAATGTAGCCAAATTCATAAACCAACAAACACACACGTCCATTATACAGATAATGCCCTTGGTTTTGGGGTACAAAAGATTTATTTTACGGCACCTACTAGTATCGCCATTAAAAGCAATCTGACTCACAGCTTGAAGGGCTGTTATGTTAACCATCACTAAACACTCAAAACTCCAATTTGGTTTCACTAGTCCTGTGCTTTTGTTTTTTGCATTACAAAACTGGGAGAGTAATAATGCAGATAATAGTTTTGTTCTGTTTTCTGGAGGTAACGAGTTTAAGCTTTCAGGGTTTAATGGCAGAAGGATTTTAGGATTGCAATTCCTGGGGAAAAAAAACACTGACAATAGTGTCTGTTATTCAGAAATCTACAAAAAAACAAGTGCAATATTGTGTTATTTATTGCCGCACACTTCCATCTTGTGCTATGATTTTAAAGCGGTATTGCACAGAATTGTACTGGCAAATAGGTAGTCTGATTTCTTGAGACTCATTTGTATGGCCTTACCCAGAAACCCTTGCTGCAGCTAAAGCTTTCCTTGCTGAGGGTTCTCCTAAATTATCTCAATATGAGTTAAGTTATATAAGAACATATTATGTACATATTTAGTGACCATAACTTACATTAAAATAAATTAGCTTTTATAAGTGTTACACACTTAGTGAAAAATCAATTCCTCCTAAAATGCTTAAGCGTGTACCAAAAAACACAAATATTTTCAATGCGCTTCCATTATCCTGTCCTGTAATTGACTTTTAAATATTGTGATTTTTTTTTTTCCATGGCACCCAGAAGATGCATCCTGCAAAATTCTTGACCCAAGAATATTCAACTCATCTTTCTGCTTCTAATTGGTCACTGCAAAGATAAACATAGGCATGAGACTTTTCATAAGATGTATCTCAGGACTTCCAAGTTATTTCTAACAAATGATACATTTAAATTCATTTCAACGATCCAATTTTAATAAATAACAGCATGACATTTTCTATAAACTGCATTTCATTTTAAGTAATTTAATGAACAGGGTGTTTTTTAATTTGTAAAATTTCATTCAAGCTCAGAAGAAGTATAAAACACTTTAAGCCTTGCCATTTCATTTGTTTTGTTGTTATACTGATCTTAAATATAAAATGTTTATGTCCCACTTAGTAATATTTATATATATTTTATTCTTAGTATTAAAAAAATGTTCCGTAATGTCTATTGAAATGCTTTATGTGTAAAAAGCCATAATGCAGACCATCAACGGGAATACGATTTACCAATAAGAGCTTCGGAGAGATGGGAATAGCAGTGGAAATAATATATTACGAAGTCGTTTATCACATTGATTGAAGTAGATCAATGAGACTTTGCTCAACTTCAAACAATGATAAATGCACCAGTTCAACGTGAAGCAAAGTCATCTTCCTGTGCTCTGTAGAATTCTGCTCCCATTCTGTTGAATGAAAATGCACAAAGGAGAATGAAAAGAGACCACATGATGTTTAGGTAGATATGGACAAACAGAGACAAAGCAATTGGGATAAATGCATTTAACAAAGTCTATTTCGTCAGTAGGAAGCTGTGCAGGCCAATATAGTTCATTATTATCTTTAGACAGGATTTGTGAAGAATCTTTCTAGATATGCTATCCAATAACATATTTCCCTTTTCTGATAATTATTGCTGTTTTTTTTTACCTTCACTTACTAGATCTGGGGAGCCTTGTTATGTGCAAAATCTGACTGGAATTAATCAAATTTCCCTACTGGGCATTCTGTAAGAATTATCTGCAAACATAAGTTTAATGGGAATGTGTGAACTGTTTCTGCTGAAAACTGATCTTTCTTGCAGAAGCAAAGCAAAGGAATTAAGGACATAGCAAAGCCTAGTTTTGATAACGATTTTTAACTGTCATATCATATAAACTACAGGTGTCGTTTTATTGCACTTCGCTTTATGGTGCTTCACAGATAATGCACTTTTTTACTAATTTAAAGTTTGTGGCAGACCTGCATCGAGCAATTTTACAACATATATACACATATAAAAACATAAGTACACATATGTACAAATATATATTATATATACACACACCAGCAAAAGACTTGCTGAAGGCTCAGATGATGGTTAGCAGTTTTTAGCAATAAAGTATATTTTAATTGTACTTTTGTTTTAGTTATAATGATATTGCATACTAGTAGACTGCAATACAGTGCAAGTATAACTTTTAAATGCACTACGAAACCAAAACATGTGTGTGACTCACTTTATTGTGATATTTGCTTTATTGCGGTAGTCTGGAACCAAACCCGCAATATGTCTGTATATACATATAACAAACTAATCTGAATTAGGTATATACAAATATTCATTATTAAAGGGATATGAAACACAAAAAATGTATTTTGTGATTGAGACAGAGCATACCATTTAAAAACAAAGTTACTATTACCAAACTTGCTTTGTTCCCATGATATTCTGGGGCATATTTAACAATGTGCGAGTGGACATGACCGCTGCCCATCTCTAAATGCCGATAGCATACGCTGTCAGCATTTATCGTTGCACCAGCAGTTCTTGTGAACTGCTGGTGCAATGCCGCCCCTGCAGATTTGCTGCCAATCGGCTAGCAGGGGGTGTCAATTAACCCTGTTGAATTTGATCGGGTTGATTTCTGTCTGCCACCTCAGAGCAGGCGGACAAGTTATGTCTTTAGACCGCTGCTTTATAACTTCTTGATAACTTCCATACGGAGCTTGGTAAATATGCCCCTATGTGTTGAAGAGATACCTAGGTAGGCATCTGGAGCTAAACATGGCAGGAAATAGTGCTGCCATCTAGTGCTCTTGCAAATGGATAACATTCTTGCAAAACTGCTGCCATCTAGTGCTCTTGCAAATGGATAACATTCTTACAAAACTGCTGCCATCTAGTGCTCTTGCAAATGGATAACATTCTTACAAAACTGCTGCCATCTAGTGCTCTTGCAAATGGATAACATTCTTACAAAACTGCTGCCATCTAGTGCTCTTGCAAATGGATAACATTCTTACAAAACTGCTGCCATCTAGTGCTCTTGCAAATGGATAACATTCTTACAAAACTGCTGCCATCTAGTGCTCTTGCAAATGGATAACATTCTAGCAAAGCTGCTGCCCTCTAGTGCTCTTGCAAATGGATAACATTCTTACAAAACTGCTACCATCTAGTGCTCTTGCAAACGGATAACATTCTTACAAAACTGCTGCCATATAGTGCTCTTGCTAATGTATAACATTCTTACAAAACTGCTGCCATCTAGTGCTCTTGCAAATGGATAACATTCTTACAAAACTGCTGCCATCTAGTGCTCTTGCAAATGGATAACATTCTTACAAAACTGCTGCCATCTAGTGCTCTTGCAAATGGATAACATTCTTACAAAGCTGCTGCCCTCTAGTGCTCTTGCAAATGGATAACATTCTAGCAAAGCTGCTGCCCTCTAGTGCTCTTGCAAATGGATAACATTCTTACAAAACTGCTGCCCTCTAGTGCTCTTGCAAATTGATAACATTCTTACAAAACTGCTGCCATCTAGTGCTCTTGCAAATGGATAACATTCTTACAAAACTGCTGCCATCTAGTGCTCTTGCAAATGGATAACATTCTTACAAAACTGCTGCCATCTAGTGCTCTTGCAAATGGATAACATTCTTACAAAACTGCTGCCATCTAGTGCTCTTGCAAATGGATAACATTCTTACAAAACTGCTGCCATCTAGTGCTCTTGCAAATGGATAACATTCTTACAAAACTGCTGCCATCTAGTGCTCTTGCAAATGGATAACATTCTTGCAAAACTGCTGCCATATAGTGCTCTTGCCAATGGATAACATTCTTGCAATACTGCTGCCATATAGTGCTCCATATATGGGCTGGCTCTTAAGCATATGTCCCTGCTTTTCAACAAAAGATACCAAGAGAAAAAAATAAAGATTAATATTAGAACTAAATTAGAAATGTTGCTGAAGTAGTTATATATATTATTTACACTATTGTAGATTTACTAAAGTTCCCTGGGATTTGGATGTGCAGCTACAAGATCAGTCAAGCCTGCATTGTTCCATGAGGAATTTATTAAAGGGAAATATGACATTACACCCCTGTAACTTTATATCTAGCTGAGATTGAATGTTTTACAGTGGAGGCGGCCAATTGGTAGGCAGCAAGTGAACTAATAGGTAAAAGAGCAGAAATACACAACGTGTGCTTTGGGGACTTCAGTTGACGAAGCAAACAAAGGGGCTGCAACACACAAGTGCTCTCTGAAGTGCCGATGAGGAAAGGACCATGAGGCCCATTTATCAAGCTCCGAATAGAGCTTGAGGGCCCGTGTTTCTGGCGAGTCTGAAGACTCGCCAGAAACAGCAGTTATGAAGCAGCGGTCTAAAGACCGCTGCTCCATAACCCTGTCTGCCTGCTCTGGTCAGACGGACAGATATTGCCACAATTCAACGCAATTGAGTACGATTGGGTTGATTGACACCCCTGCTGGCGGTCGATTGGCCGTGAGTCTGCAGGGGGCGGCATTGCAATGCTGGTACAATGCTGAATATAGAGAGCATATTGCTCTCCGCATTCAGCGATGTCTGTCTGACCTGATCCGCACTGTCGGATCAGGTCCGACAGACATTTGATAAATAGGCCTCCATAGCTGCCAGAAGGTAACCTGTGATCCTACCTAAATCTAGCAATGTGCACTTGGGCATTTTTAGAAAATATATTATGTGTGTGTTTTATATATTTGTGTGGAGCCATTAAAGGTACATGATACCCAAATGTTGAAGCACTTGAAAGAATCATAGCTGTAAAAAGCTGACTAGAAAATATCACCTGAACATCTCTAAAAAATGAAGAGCATTTTTCTCAACATTTCCAAGTAGCCAAATCCCTTTGTAAAGGGACTTTAAGCAGCCAGTGAGGATACAAGCCCCAGGACTTGCAAGGGAGTGTGCATCTGGCATGTGCAGCCCAGTCATGTTTTTTCATCCTCAGTGTAAGGAAATTTACTATGAAATCTCACAAGAGTTTAGTGAAATCTGATGCGATCACAGTAAAGCAAAGCAGGACCTCAGCACTGCTGATTATTAGCTGTTTTTTTTGCAGCTGGACAGTAACTAAAGTGTAATTATTCACAGAGCACTTACTCTTGTGAGCTGAAGAAATGCTGAGGTAAAATATCTTCTTTTTTTACACAGAGATGTTAAGGTGATATTTTCAGCTTTTTACACTTATGCTGCATCATTTCCAAGGGGTTTGGCATATGAGTATTATGTCCCTTTAAGGGTTCTAAAATATTGGCACAACATTGTCTGACACTACTTTACAGTGTAGATCAAAGAAAAAAGCACATTGTATTAATGATAGACTTTATATTCTCAATATTGCAACATAGAATGATGGTTCCTTAGGTGTGTTTGAACGTTTTGCTCAGCTCTTAGTGCATGCATGCAGGTCTTCAGCTCAGCAAGGCTAAATATATATATTTTAATTGCAATGATTAAAAGTTGTGTCGAATAGAAGACAAACTGTCTAAAATTGAGGAAAATTGAAAGTGGAAACAAAATAAAAATGTACTGATCACATCCTATTTAGATTGGAAATACACTGTAAATAGGTTTTCATAGTGTTGTGTTTCCTCATATCACCAGCTATAAATATATCCCCATTCCCTACTACAAGAATCATCTCACATGGGGCTCAGTATCAGCTCATTTTTCTCCTTGAGCTGCTACTAATAGATCTAGCAAGCTTTAGTGCATCAAGGCCACTGTGCGGCATGATGGTGGTATACTAGAAGCACTACAAGAAGTATATTGCAAATAAAACTAACATGCTCTGATGTACACTTCAATTTTCACTTTTATGTGCCTTTTATAATGAAACTTATTAATGACTCGTACAGGGCACTCAATACACTGCACATAAAATGAGAGGAAGCATGACCACGTATCAGTAGATATAAGTAAACTATACTAGCTATGGGCTAGATTACAAGTGGAGTGCTAACATATATATATATATATATATATATATATATATATATATTTATAAGTATAGATATATTACATTAACACAGTCCAACTCTTTGTGTGCATTGGGTTTCGAGAGCAACCTTTTTACTTTTAACTTGTAATATGCGCAATACCAGCGAAGTTAACACTCAAGTGGGAGCTCTAAATTGCGCGCTACTTGTAATCTAACCTTATTTGTGCAACAATGTTAAACGTTTGAGTTGTTTTTGATGATCTATGAGGCCTTCCATAAAAGTGGCCTACAGAATCTTAATCGGACAGTCAACACCAAAATTGTTGTTGTTTTAAAAGATAGATAATCCCTTAATTACCCATTCCCCAGTTTTATATAACCAACATAGTTATAATAATACATGTTTTACCTCTGTAATTACCTTGTATCTAATCCTCTGCAGACTGCCCCCTTATTTCAATTCTTTTGACAGACTTGCATTTTAGCCAATCAGTGCTCACTCCTAGGTAAATTCACCTGCACAAGCTCAATGTTATTTATATGAAACACATTAACTAATATCCTCTAGTGGTGAAAAACTGTCAAAATGTATTTAGATTAGAGGCAGCCTTCAAGGTCTGAAAAATTAGCATATGAACCTACTAAGAATACCAAGAGAACAAAGCAAAATTGGTGATAAAAGTAAATTGGAAAGCTGTTTAAAATTACATGACCTATCTGAATCATGAACGTTTTTTTTGGACTTGACTGTCCCTTTAAACATATGTTCCCACACTATCCACCTCACATACAGCACTGATTATTAAGTACAGCATCCATTCAATCTAGAAAATATAGATAGGAAAAAATAGGTTGTACAAAATTGTCACTTACATCTACCCAAAATCAAAATACATTTATGAAAAGCTGTGGACTTGTTGTCTCTATTTAATTTGCTTTGTATTTAGGTTTGATGTTTGTTTTCTCCTTTTCCCTTCAAATGCATAGAAACAAGACTTTCCCTCCTTCTCCAAACGTATAGCTGTAAGACAAACAACTGATAGATAATAGATAGATAGATAGATAAACATATGCATCCTAAATATATGTACATGTATGTATTATTAAATTCCAAGTTACATACAAAATAAGTTAGAATATATGAACAGAAAATATCTGACATCAATTATCTTATGCCAGATAATATAACCACAATGCTATCATTACAATAAAAGTTATTTAAGTTATATTGTAACTCTGTTGGGCTGTGTAGACCACTAAGTAATATATATTAAGCATTACGTTTTTTATTTGCCAGCCTCTCTGTAATTCTATTCTTCGTCTTTCTTTAGTTATAACATTAATAACACTAAACCTTCACATTATTTTTATGGGATAATTTTTTTCAAAATATTTTGTGTTTTCATATTTTAAAATTATTCTGTGATTGAGAGTTTGAGGGGCTGAACATTAGCCATTTATCTCCCTGCCTCTGCCCTTTTATTTCTATGAGTCTGAAAGCTATTCAGCACCGTGCAAGCTCACACAAATATTTCTATAAATTATCTATCTGGGTAAAGGGATTTTATTATCCTGCACTTCTGCAGCTGCCTTTCGAATCCCTTTTCCTACACAGCAATATTGAATTGTGAATCATTGCTTGAATATGCTGATAACAGTGGATTGTCTTCATTCTCTAAACGTCAGGAAAAATGTTAGAAATGTTTTTCAAATTTAATGCAGTTTAGGTCTCAATACATTATAAAATAATGCATTTGGTAAGAAGATTAATAGCTCTGAATAAACTTCCTTATTTACATGCAAAATGGTAAACTGATATATTCCTTCAGGAAACAGGTTTTGTTCCAGTATCAATGGCAATGTGAAGAAGACGAGGCTTTTTTTTTACAATATTTGAAAGATGGTTTCTTAGAGTTCTATAAATGTATTTCTTTTTCAGTAGGGATATTAGATTGGGTGCATTAGCAATCCAATGGTTATGTCAAAATTGTTTGTTTAACTTTTATTCTGCTGGCAGAAGGCACAACATGATTAAAACTGCCAAAAAGCAACCCATCTAGACCTTCTTTAGATAGACAAGTAGAAAGAATCAGAAGTTTATATTTGTGGTTCTCAGACTTTCCAAATAAGCTTATTTCAATGTGGCAAACATAATATTCCATGACAAACATTCTTTCTAAGTTTAACCAGCTGCTTACTTATGTCTCATTTGCATACATTTGCTATCACTGATATAAAACTCAGGTCTTAACCCTTTGGCTATACATGCTGTGCAATGCTGTGCTACTAAACCCTGGCTGAAAAAAATAATGAATAGTCATATGTGGGAGCATTGCATGATTTGGAGGAAATTCTAAACAAGAATCATCTGATATTTGAGACATGTTTTTTTCAGGTGGCACAATCCTGGTAAGATCATTATTTTAAAATTGACCTTATGGAGTAGACTTCATCCTCCTAAATATGAAGATGGTTTAAGATGAATAAGGTGTATAAGTAAATACAATTTGCTTCTCTTTAGTCTCTGTGAAACCAGTTTCACATCAGTGGTTTCACTTCAGTGCCGACGGCACACATGGGCTGCCCGTTAATTTGACATAAAACAAAATAGTCTTGAAGAAGAAGTGGTGAATGAAACAGAAAGTGTGGAGGCTTTCTGTGGAATAAAATGAAGACAATGCATAAAACTGCAAGTTTTTGGTAATAAAATGTGATCTTCTACTTCAGAGTACAGTATGTAGCTTGTAGGCTGCTGATGGTCAAGAAGCCCTATGACTGAATGTTGTCCACCAGTCATAACCATTTTTTTTCCATCTGACACCATTATTGCATATTTTAAAATGAAGGAATTCATAATTATGGGCCAGATTAGTAAATGTAAAAAGTAAAAAACTAACACTTATCATTTGTGCGCCAACCAGACACCGAGTTAGACCTACAATGCATAACCTGAAGGTATTTATAAATATTTTATATTCCAATGTTCTTCACATAGAAGAAAATGTTCTTTTTAGTTTTAAATATATATTTATAAATATAAAAGATTAGTTTTTTTTTTAAATAAATATCTTTACCTATATATCTATACTAATATATACAGGTATAGACAAATACAGGTTTATATAGGAATATATATATTTAAAAATTCTATGAACATTTTCTTATGTGGAGAACATTGGAATGTGAAATATGTATAGTAACTGTATAGTTAAAGGACAAGTCAGCATTGTAGATTTGCATAATTAACAAATGCATGATAAGAAGACAATGCAATAGCACTTAGTCTGAACTTAAAATGAGTACTAGATTTTTGTTAAATAAATTGCAAAGTTACGTCTATTTCCACTCCCCCTGTATCATGTGACAGCCATCAGCCAATCACAAATGCATATACGTACACTATATGCTGTGAATTCTTGCACATGCTCAGTAGGATCAGGTGACTCAAAAACTGTAAATATAAAAAGACTGTGCACATTTTGTTAATGGAAGTAAATTGGAAAGTTGTTTAAAATTGCATGCTCTATCTGAATCATGAAGTTTAATTTTGACTTGAGTGTCCCATACAAATGTTTTCAGGTATTTAACTGTAAAGGGCTCACAAGTATATATATATATATATATGTATGTACTTAGAGAAAGAGAAGCAGTCTGCCAGGAACAAGCAACAGATCAGTGGCTTCTTCTATGCCCCGGTTACTTCCTGGGACTCTGGGAGTCGCTTATTTTAGCCCTAATTTGCTTTTCTTAGAGGAAACCATTCCTATAGTATATCAGTCTGATCCCACCTAACAAGGACAGTTCAGCCCTGAAATACCAGGTAATTCACCACTGAGCAAGGGAAATGACATCCCCAGATGATCTTTTCGGCCTCCTTTAGGCCTTGTCAGTGGGGTGCAGCGACATCCATCTAAGCACATATATACTGCATGTTTATATAGCCCTTTCCAGTCAAACACCTTGTACATATACATTTTAATCCATGTTTTTATTATTATATATAAGAGTTATTTATTTATTGTATTTATAAGATTTTTTTTATCAAAAAGTGTATGTATGAATGTAACCATTGATTTTAATGTATTTATGTTGTGTTTAGTGCACATTTATTTTTACCTCTTGGCCTTTACTAAGGTTTTCACTTGTGCTAAATTGACAAGCGAAACTAAATTTGGGAACACATTTATTTTCAACTTATAATACGCACATAAGTTGGTGCTGACCTGCGATAACTTTAGTGAGCCACTTGTAATCTAGCCCTATGTATTCTACTGTACAAGAAACATAATAAAGATGGATAGTGTCATTTATTTTATCTGAAAATGACCATAAATATCAGATTTTCTTACTTTTTTAAACCATTTGTTTCAATCTCGTATGGGTTGTCTAGACGACAACCTTGCAATTGCTATGGAATACTAGTGTATCCAGACAACTTGGTGAAGAGACTGGTATAGACCATATTCTGAAAATAGAACAAATCATACACTGGTGTATAATAGCAAGGTTGACATACTTCAATACTCGTAAGATTCTCTACCTATTGTGTGCCTAGCAACAATATGGCATTGTTTGCTCATATTGTATTTCTTAAGAATATGGACTGCTCTTTGCAGATATGAACATTTCATTGTCTCCCTCTTCAAAGATAAAACAATTTGAGTCCTTGAGTGGGCTTTGTATTAATTAGTGATGTCCTTACTTGTATAAATGCCTTCTCTACTGTAACTACTCATATTCTATTTATAAGCGGCTAAACTATTATAATATTATTCTAGGCAGGCATTTTATCAGTATAGGAAGGCCAGGGAGAAATAGTAATTTATTGTTTGAAAGGAAAGTCATTATGGTCGTGTGGTGCTCAATGAAAAATGAGCAATGTTTAACACTCACAAGAAAGGGACATATACACAGTGATCAGATTTTAAATGTATTCTACAATAATAATTCATGTTGGGATGCATAAAATATGAGACTGTTCATGGATAAAAATGTTTTTATGGAGCTGGTTTTATTTTATCACCAATTGAACTTATTATTTGCTAATAATAAACAGAAGTTCATTGTACTAAGCCTTTTACTGATTATGAGTATGAATGTAGTAAGATTGTTTTTTTTTATCATTCATAGCATGGGATACCATTACTGAACTATTAGAAAGGTTAAAGGTAGGGGTATGCTCTTTAATACTGAGATACAGAGACACATTACAACACAGTGGGACAGTAGACGATAGCTTAAAAATGCCGCTTCTCTATAGATTTAAATCTTCTGTATAGCCATGATTTATGTTGTTCATATTGTCTTTAGAAAAGTCACTTGTTTACTCTGAGTAATAGTTGTAACTTGCTTTAATAAATATTCTGAATATATATGTAATCTGCTTCAGTAGATTTCTTTAAGTGCAAGATAATAGAGCAAGTTTGGGCTTACTTTTGTGTGAGTAGTACTCTGCTAGGATTTGGTAATTGTCCACATCTAAACTCTATTCTGCTTACTTTCCATTTGAGGTGAACCCATCAAGAGAAGGAGAATTATATACTTAAAGGAAAGATCTATTTACATTAGAATGACTCTATTCACTGTTAGATACTATAAGATAAGAAAATCAATTTCCATTGTGACCATTTCTAGGGATGCAATAAAAAAATAACTTTTATTAAAGGGACAGCATACGATGTTAAACAACTTTCCAATTTATTTCTATTATCTAATTTGCTTTGTTCTCGTTGTATCATTTGTTGAAAGGGATACCCAGGTATGCTCAAGAGCTGGGAGCTAGATTTTGATTGGCGGCTGCACATATATGCCTCTTATCATTTGTCTAGTTTATCTAGTTCCCAGTATTTTTTAACTGGTCTTGCAATAAAGGATACCAAGAAAATGAAGCAAAATTGATATTAGAAGTAAATTGGAAAGTTGTTTAAAATGTATTCTATGACTGAATCATGGAAGAAAATGTTTTAAGTTTCATGTCCCTTTAAGTACATTTAAAAGTAATGGGGCAGAGTGAAAATTATTTAGTAGATCAACAGACTGGGCAAACAAACCTACACGTTTCATGACTAAAACACTGGAACTTCATCAGGGTTACTAATGCCCTCTACAGACATGAATGTATACACCTTCATTTACCCTTAGTTATCCAGATAGTATTGTAAAACATTACATGATTGTTCAATAACACTAAAAAGTAATATATAAAACAAACTAATTATTCAAAATTGTCCAAATGTACAAAATTCACTTAGTAACAATAATACCATACCATTGAGTTAAAAAATTGTACATCAAGTAAAAACATAAATGTTACTGAAGATGGGCCCATAATCAAATTGTGAAAAAACACTAAAATAACAATATATAAATTGATGCAAATGAATATAAGATATACGGAAAAAATATAAATGAAATAAAGTGAGCTATAGTGAGCAAATTATGCCAACATTGAAGGTATAATACCAATACCATGAACAAAGTGTGATAAAGTGATAAAAAGGAACTACTATTACTAGTTTGAACATTTTAATATGCCATTGCTTTGAGTAAGATGAAAAAAATACTAAAGTGATGAAGTGAAAAAAGGAACTAATGTTGTTAATATGAAACAAATATAATATACTATTACTATGACAAATAAAACTAAAATTATGGAGTGAAGTAATGGGGTGAGGAGAATACAAATGATTGACTAATTCTGATTTAAAATAAATAATATACAGTTACTGCGAGTAAAATGAAAAAAAAAAGTATTAATACTGATATGAGGAAGTGTGATGAGGTGTGATGAGGTGAATAAAAGTAAATGACTAAGAGGATAAAAAGGTAATTGAAAGTAAAAGTGAAAGACTGATATAAAGATATGTTGTGCTGTTGGAAAAAAAAAAATCTCCCAAATCTCAACAGTGACAGCAAATGTTCTTTGATACAAACTTTTAGCATTTTGAATGTGTGTCCCACATATTGTTTGCGACAGAAATTGCATGTAACCAAATACAATAAAACAGTGGTATTACAGGTGATATGTAGTTTAATTCTTAAGATGGTATTTGTATAAGAAGAAGTGAAGATATTATCAGTGTGGGCATAATTACAAGATTTGCAGGGTTTTGTTCCGCTCTTAAAAAAAACCTGTGCTAGGCAGTAACCACCAGTTTTGCAGTGCTACACTTCTTTTAGAGATATTCATACTTAAATTATTTCGAATAGTTTTAGCTCTACTAGATACACATTTTTATATTATTGAGTATCTCATTATTAAGTAAGGGATCTTTATCTAACATATGCAGATATTTTGGATCAAAGAACAAATGTGTTGGTATGGTCTACTATAAACATTTGAAAAACAATTACATTGTCATTGTCATTATTAATATTTTTGCCCTTTTTACATTCTGTCAACAGTGCCAATATCTTGAGGGATGGCTTTTAATGAATCCCAATCACATCCTCTAACAGTCAGTCTATCTGTGAGCTGTTGTCTTTTCTCAATCTGATATAGTATATGTATACTGGGAACTTCTTGTTGCAAAGTTAGTGTATTGAGTGTGCTGTTTTTCTCCCTTTTTGAAGGACCCAGCAACCATACCTTGTTTAATAACAATTTTATCTAATCTATCTGTAATATCAGAATACATTTGGGACCTAATACCAATTAGTGATACTCACATAGTGTTTTTTACTTAATTAACCTTGTGTAAAGGCCTATCAAGATGAAAATTTGAGTTCCTTATTTATGCAGAAAGAAAAATTAAGCAGTAAAGAAATTAAACTATGGTGGGAAATTGAATTTTTACAGTTATATATTAAAGAAAACAAAGTGCCTAGAGACATTAGAATGAGAAAATATCCAGCAGCAGAAAAAACAGACTCTGGGTTTATGTCGGAATGGAATTAGATACTTACAGAGTGCTCCCTTTAAATAAGAGATAACATTATGGCAGAATTAGAGGAAATTCAGAAAGTTACTGAGAAATGTAAAGGAGATGAAACATTTTGTGAATATAACAAACAATTAGAAAATAATCTGGGAATTTTGGATGACGAATTGATAGCCAAAGAATTGTCCAAATACCAACGAGATTGTATGGAATTTGATTTGAATGTGGCCTACAATTTGACTTCCAAACCAGATAATAAATCTGGCAGGGGAAGAAGGGGTAAGCAAAAGCAACAAGAATCTAATAGGTCTGATACTAGTAAAGGGAAGAACAGGAGAGTTACCTTTTCTAGTTTTGAAAACAGCTCATGGGAACAAAGCCCCAAATCATCTACCCCTATGACTAGGGAAAAATAATTCAGGGACCAGACCCAAAGAAGGGTCATCTCATAGGTCCTTAGCAGGACTTATTGCAGCAGAGAAACAAGGCATTAGTGAAGTACACAATAGTGACCCTTTAGAACCCACCCCAAAAAAAGGAGGAACATGTGCCAGCACAATACCCAAGTCACTTGGGGAAAAAGAAAGGGTCAGAGAAGGACAAGAAAAAGACAGGTTAAATGTTGTAAACCTGTCCAGTTTTACTCTATCTGAATTATAAAGTACACTTTAAAGGTTTGGGTAATTCTCCTTCCCAGGATTTCAACCTCTTCAATACCATTATTGACCTTAATAGCGTTGTACGCAAAATGACTTTAAAGAGACATAAAGAGACAGACAAATTCTGTTTAATAAGTAGGAGGTTTTCTGGATATATCATTTGAAAACAGGCAAGCCCGATGGTATTAATGAAATGTCTGATTTAAAATTATTTACTAACAGCTAGATTATGAGTTTTGATTGCTATAGGGAAATTAGCGAATGCAACAAAAGTTGCGTTATTTGATCCCCTATAGTGCAGCCATTACAAGTTTTTCAAAACCCGTCTTGTGCTGGCGATATGAGGTTTTTAAGCTCCATACTACACCAAAAACAAACGCTGTTTTAACATACTTGTGAACGCTTTCCCCATAGACATCAATGGGGAGAGCAGGTCAGAAAAAAGTCTGCGATTGCGGAAAGAAAAGCTCCATAACACAGCCACATTGATGTCTATGGGGAAAAAGAAAATAACGTTTAAACCTAACACCCTGACATAAACCCTACGTCTAAACACCCCTAATCTGTCACCCTCAACATCGCCAACACCTACCTACAGTTATTAATCCCTAATCTGCCGCTCTCAATATCGCTGCCACCAAAATAAAGTTATTAATCCTAATCTGCTGCTCCCGATATTGCTGCCACTATACTAAAGTTATTAACCCCTATTCCGCTGCACCCCAACATTGCCGCCACTATATTAAAGTTATTTACCCCTATTCCACCACTCCCCGACATTGCCGCACCTAAATAAAGTTATTAACTCCTAAACATCTGGCCTCCCACATCACTACCACTAAATAAACCAATTAACCTCTAAACCGCCAGCCCCCCATATTGCAACAACCTAAATTAAACTATTAACCCCAACACCTACCCCTAAACCTAACCCTAACACCCCCTAACTTTAAAATAATAAAAATAGATCAAAATTATTATTAACTAAATAATACCTATTTAAAACTAAATACATACTTACCTGTAAAATAAAACCTAAGCTAGCTACAATATAACTAATAGTTACATTGTAGCTATCTAAGGTTTTATTTTTATTTCACAGGTAAGTTTGTATTTACTTTAACTAGGTAGACTAGTAAGTAAATAGTTATTAACTGTTTACTAACTACCTAGTTAAAATAAATACAAACTTACCTGTGAAATAAAACCTAAGCTACCTTACACTAAAACCTAACATTACAAAAAATAAAAATACCTACCATTACAAAAAAAAACTAAATTATCAAAAAAATAATAATATTCCAATGCCCTTTAAAAAAACAACAACAAAAACACCCCAAAATAAAAAAGCCTAATCTAGAATAAACTACCAAGGGGCATTAAAAGAGCCTTGTGGGGGCCCTTAAAAGGGCATTTTGTAGGGCATTGCCCTAAGTTAAACAGCTTTTTTGCTACAAAAAAACAAACACCCCATAACAGTATACAACCCCCACCCCCAAAACTACCAAGGGCCCTTAAAAGGGCCTTTTGTAGGGCATTGCACTAAGTTAAACAGCTCTTTTGCTACAAAAACAAACACCCCCGAACAGTATACAAACACCCAGCCCCCAAACTACCAAAGGCCCTTAAAAGGGCCTTTTGTAGGGCATTGCACTAAGTTAAACAGCTTTTTTGCTACAAAAAACAAACACCCCCTAAAAATATAAATTACACAAAATAACAAATTATAAAAAATAATATAAAATATTCCTATTCTAATACCCATTAAAAAAAAACACCCCAAAGTAATTTTTTTTAATCTAGAATAAACTACCAATGGCACTTACAAAGGCCTTTTGTAGGGCATTGCCCTAAAGATATCAGCTCTTTTTGTGAAAAAAACAAATACTCCCTAACATTACAAACCCCCAACCCACCCCAAACCCACAAAATAAAAATAAAAAACTATCTAAAAACTATCTAAAAAACCTAAGCTACCCATTGCCCTGAAAAGGGCATTTGGATAGGCATTACCCCTAAAAGGGCATTTAGCTCTTTTACATGCCCAAACACTAAACTAAAAATAAACACCCAAAAAACCCTTAAGAAAACCCACTCTAATCACTAACCCCGAAGATCCACTTACAGTTTTTGAAGTCACGCTTGAACGATCTTCATCCAGGCGGCGAGAAGTCTTCATCCAGGCAGCATCTCCTATCTTGATCCCGGCGGTGAGGAGCGGGCCCATCCTGAAGACATCCAGCGTGGAGCATCCTCTTCATACAGTGGCTGCTGTACACTGAATCTTCAATGCAAGGTACGCGATCCAAGATGGCATCCCTTGCATTCCTAAGATGGCATCCCTTGCAAAACCAGGCCACTTTACTTGGTGCTAAATGAGCACAGACCAAGGTCACAGTCCTGGTCCCAAAAAAAGATAGCAAGCTATCTACAACCATTATCTACACAAACTCAACACAAATCAGGAAAAAGAACATATGCAAACGAGAGTCCAGAGGAAGTGGCACAACCGCCAAGATAGAAAGATTACAAAAGCTAAAAAAGGGTATATATAATTTGTCCTCTCACACACACTCACAGACAATGAAATCAGAGTACTTGGAAAAGGTTTATCCTTTAGCCCTACAAATTCCCAAAACATCTTTGATTTATATGTGGACCTTATTAGATTCACAAGGAAACTGGCATTACAAAAATACTTTGCAGACAAAAAAATGAAGGAAATTAATTGTACTCCTATTTTAACTGATGATATGGAAACTAGAATCACCAACAATATTATGTATAGTAAAGTAACCCAGGTGATTTATCAGATCATTTAAGTAATGATTATATCCTCACTGGACTTAAAAATAAATCATATTTTCAACCAAAGTGTACAAATGCCCAGAATTTTGATATCATTAAAGATTTAGTTTTGGAAGAATTTGGAAAAATCTCTAAAAAGTATGGGGGGGCCCAGAATTCAAATTACAAAGAGAGGAAAGTTCTTAATACCCTAAAATCTAATCAAGATATAGTGATCCGTCAAGCAGACCAGGGAGGGGGAATTGTAGTACAAAATGTTGATGATTATTTACTTGAGGCAACCAAAATTCTCCAAGATAAGGCATACTATAGAAAATTGGAGGGAGATCCTACTGAAAATTATTTGGGGAGTCTGACTGGGATAGTTAAATTTGCTTACACTGATAAGATTACATATATTTTTTTTTTTAAATAATTTTTATTGAGGTGAAAAGTTGGCATACAAGCAAAGATATTGCAGCAGTATACAGTAGAAACCTAGAATGGCTTATAACAGGGTACAAAGCATAAATTCTAGGTTGATAAACATTACATGTGGACACAATCATGCTATGCAATACACAAAACATCTTCCTCAGCCACATGGATAAAAGACAAGTAATACAGTAGTTCACGAAAATGCCAATAAAAGTAGAGAACCTTCATATTTATCTAAGCGGCCGCTCTTGGGCCTCATAACAAACAGTATTAAACAGCTATAACGGAAGGTTACGCCAAGGATAAGAGGCCCCTTTTGGACCCCAACATGAAAACCTCAGATTTTAGTATAATTGCGCTATAGGGTTGGTATAAAACACGCTTAAGTAAGTAAATTTAATTCAACAGGGTAGTATAGTATTAGAAAGCTGTAAGTAAAACTCTGCAAGAGATAGTGCTGAACAGTCCTGCACAGCTTGAGAGGAAAAGTAGTACCAATATTATTTTGTAGTGCAAGATATAATTGTAAAAAGGGGGAAATAAGGTGTGGTATTGACGAGAAAAACCACATAATTCACTCTCCTAAAAATAGGAGGTATATTAAGGGGGGGGGGGAGTTACGTACGATAGACAAATTGTAAAAATACGGTAGATATGAAAACGATCTACACACTCCATAAGAATTAGGTAATGCAGTATGTGAGAAGGGAGGGGAAGAGGACCTGTAGGTATAGTAAGTAATATGGACTTATAGATTACATTATTACATTATTTGCAGGTAATCAGAAAGAATACAGGCTTGGCTCTGTGCGTATTGGAACTAAGTCAGCGAGGGATCTTTACGGTAAAAAAAACAAAAACAAAAAACACAGCTACTTGCTGAACCGTGGGAGACTGTCCCTATATTAATATGGGACCTCTAATTGGGGATAGAGCTAGCGAGGCACTCTGAGTGACTTAGATAGATATATAGCAGACCCCACATCAAAGTCGTGGTGTAATGCACCTTCCTATATAGGCGTTTCTGTACATATAAATGCACAAAGGTTATATAGACGTGCTTCCTCGGCCGCTGGGGGCACGCCACTCGATATAAGGTACAAATTTAAATGTAAATGTAAGGGGGCAGATAAAGACATGCTAGAAACATGGTCCAAAGTGAGCACTGATAGTAAGAGCATTCTTGTTCAGTCAAACTAGTAACATATCTATGCACAAGTAACTCAACTCCACATAAATACTAATAACAATTATATATAACAAACAAGGGCATCAACCTTGGTAAAGGTACAAATATGACAGGAGTGTTTATACAGGTCTAACAATAGTTTCACTTCTATATATAATACTACAGTATAACATAATATGCGCTCAGATATATAGGAATAAGAGCCTTATGTTCTAGTTAGCAGAAATGTAATACAAAAGCAAGATTAAGCTAGAAATAGGACATAATCTGTGAGAATAAACCTATATCTTGTGATTATCGTCCTGTCTGAGAGGCTACGCATATTTGGCTTGTGATAGCTGATAGACATACACACTTTTATACTACCCCTGGTTAATATGGGCAGCAGTAGGGAGAGGCGTGCTCCTCAGGCACAAGAAAGTGGAGCATTGCATAGTCCAAAAACTATAGGAGCAGTAACCTTTCTATTACCAAGCATGCTGTTGCTAGGCTGTACTGTAATAAGGTTTTGAGATCAATTTTACATATCTGTGATAGTATATCTAGAGCCACAAGTAGTCTCTCTGATTCAGTATAAGCGGCTATAAATATATTACAGTGAGAGAGTTTAGTTGATACAGGTACCTAAGCATAAACAAGTGCATAGTGAGATTTCTAGAGACTTGTTAGGCAGGTCTATAGGGGGAGCAAACAGTGCAAAACAATACGGTCCCAGGTATGATGATACTGTGAGAATCTCAATGTATGATCACAAAATGTACAGTTGCTTTAAGGCAGCCTAATATTATATCTAACTCATATGATAGCTGAAAGTGTCTCAGTAGATTGGCTGGTAATATCAATGGAGATTAGGCAGGCTTAGTCTGTAACTGCGACTTTCCTCCGCATTGTTATCAGCCTATGCCTCGTTTGAGGCCCCTCTGAGTGGCAGACGATGGGCTAACAATGCCAGATTGAGGTGTAGGAGACAATGATTGCAGAACAGTATGAGACCATGTACAAATCGAGAGCATCAGTGTACAGGCGCTTAGGTAGTCACATCTGATATTCAATAATCCTCCAACATGAATCCCAGCTAAAAGCCGGCTCGGAGTAGAGACCACTGATTCCCCGTGTTGCCAGTCAATGTCCATATAATCCTCACACTGCCTCTCAGCATCACACAAATTCTCTGCTCGGACACTCTCCTCTAAATTATTTGATTTATCAGGCATCTGATCTGCTACATACCCAAAAAACGAGCCATCAGTGACCTCCGAATGGCAGAGCACCAGGGAAGACGAGCTTGTTGCAGAGGATGGCGGACGCTGGGGCCCCAAAGCGCCGCCACCAAAGAACTCACTGATCTCACTATCTTTGTCCCTCTGAGCTGGAGGCACATCAGTAGGCAGCCGATATGCCACTTCAAGGTAGTGGGATGAATTCCTCTCTGTGTTGCTGCAGTAGACGGGCAATTTCCAGTAGAAGGGTATTGGGATCCATGATGGGTGTTAGACCTTGCACTGGGGATCGCTGCGTTAACTCGTGCTGGCCCGTGTACTCAGTCGCTTATACAGTAAGAGTTGACCCTAGACTAGGGTATTGAGAAGGATTGCCTGGTATTTCGGGGCTGGACTGTACTGTGAAGTCAGGATCAGACTGATATGCTTCAGGAAAGTTTTTCTCTGTGAAAGGCACATGTTGAGCAAAAAGAGGCTGCTTCTTGGGTGGTAACTAGCCATAGAACAAGCTATTATGCTATTGTTCGTTTCCAGGTTGAGCGCTTCTCACTTTTTATTTATGCAAATTATGACATTTTGGGAAGTCTCCCTAAGTGTGATGCGGGAATCCAGACGTGGACCCGTTGCTCAGTGTGCCTAGAGGGATATGGCTGCACCTCACTGACGAGGCCCACAATAGGCCGAAATGTATGTCTGGGGCTTTGCTGTTTCTCTTGTTCAGAGAAGGATTGCCTGGTATTTCGGGGCTGGACTGTACTGTGAAGTCAGGATCAGACTGATATGCTTCAGGAAAGTTTTTCTCTGTGAAAGGCACATGTTGAGCAAAAAGAGGCTGCTTCTTGGGTGGTAACTAGCCATAGAACAAGCTATTATGCTATTGTTCGTTTCCAAGTTGAGCGCTTCTCACTTTTTATTTATGCAAATTATGACATTTTGGGAAGTCTCCCTAAGTGTGATGCGGGAATCCAGATGTGGACCCGTTGCTCAGTGTGCCTAGAGGGATATGGCTACACCTCACTGACGAGGCCCACAATAGGCCGAAACGTACATCTGGGGTTTTGCTGTTTCTCTTGTTCAGAGAAGGATTGCCTGGTATTTCGGGGCTGGACTGTACTGTGAAGTCAGGATCAGACTGATATGCTTCAGGAAAGTTTTTCTCTGTGAAAGGCACATGTTGAGCAAAAAGAGGCTGCTTCTTGGGTGGTAACTAGCCATAGAACAAGCTATTATGCTATTGTTCTTTTCCAGATTGAGCGCTTCTCACTTTTTATTTATGCAAATTATGACATTTTGGGAAGTCTCCCTAAGTGTGATGCGGGAATCCAGACGTGGACCTGTTGCTCAGTGTGCCTAGAGGGATATGGCTGCACCTCACTGACGAGGCCCACAATAGGCCGAAACGTACGTCTGGGGTTTTGCTGTTTCTCTTGTTCAGAGAAGGATTGCCTGGTATTTCGGGGCTGGACTGTACTGTGAAGTCAGGATCAGACTGATATGCTTCAGGAAAGTTTTTCTCTGTGAAAGGCACATGTTGAGCAAAAAGAGGCTGCTTCTTGGGTGGTAACTATCCATAGAACAAGCTATTATGCTATTGTTCGTTTTAAGGTTGAGCGCTTCTCACTTTTTATTTATGCAAATTATGACATTTTGGGAAGTCTCCCTAAGTGTGATGCGGGAATCCAGACGTGGACCCGTTGCTCAGTGTGCCTAGAGGGATATGGCTGCACCTCACTGACGAGGCCCACAATAGGCCGAAACGTACGTCTGGGGTTTTGCTGTTTCTCTTGTTCAGAGAAGGATTGCCTGGTATTTCGGGGCTGGACTGTACTGTGAAGTCAGGATCAGACTGATATGCTTCAGGAAAGTTTTTCTCTGTGTAAGGCACATGTTGAGCAAAAAGAGGCTGCTTCTTGGGTGGTAACTAGCCATAGAACAAGCTATTATGCTATTGTTCGATTCCAGGTTGAGCGCTTCTCACTTTTTATTTATGCAAATTATGACATTTTGGGAAGTCTCCCTAAGTGTGATGCGGGAATCCAGACGTGGACGCGTTGCTCAGTGTGCCTAGAGGGATATGGCTGCACCTCACTGACGAGGCCCACAATAGGCCGAAACGTACGTCTGGGGTTTTGCTGTTTTTCTTGTTCAGAGAAGGATTGCCTGGTATTTCGGGGCTGGACTGTACTGTGAAGTCAGGATCAGACTGATATGCTTCAGGAAAGTTTTTCTCTGTGAAAGGCACATGTTGAGCAAAAAGAGGTTGCTTCTTGGGTGGTAACTAGCTATGGAACAAGCTATTATGCTATTGTTCGTTTCCAGGTTGAGCGCTTCTCACTTTTTATTTATGCAAATTATGACATTTTGGGAAGTCTCCCTAAGTGTGATGCGGGAATCCAGACGTGGACCCGTTGCTCAGTGTGCCTAGAGGGATATGGCTGCATCTCACTGACGAGGCCCACAATAGGCCGAAACTTACGTCTGGGGTTTTGCTGTTTCTCTTGTTCAGAGAAGGATTGCCTGGTATTTCGGGGCTGGACTGTACTGTGAAGTCAGGATCAGACTGATATGCTTCAGGAAAGTTTTTCTCTGTGAAAGGCACATGTTGAGCAAAAAGAGGCTGCTTCTTGGGTGGTAACTAGCCATAGAACAAGCTATTATGCTATTATTCATTTCCAGGTTGAGCGCTTCTCACTTTTTATTTATGCAAATTATGACATTTTGGGAAGTCTCCCTAAGTGTGATGCGGGAATCCAGACGTGGACCCGTTTGCTCAGTGTGCCTAGAGGGATATGGCTGCACCTCACTGACGAGTCCCACAATAGGCCGAAACGTACGTCTGGGGTTTTGCTGTTTCTCTTGTTCAGAGAAGGATTGCCTGGTATTTCGGGGCTGGACTGTACTGTGAAGTCAGGATCAGACTGATATGCTTCAGGAAAGTTTTTCTCTGTGAAAGGCACATGTTGAGCAAAAAGAGGCTGCTTCTTCGGTGGTAACTAGCCATAGAACAAGCTATTATGCTATTGTTCGTTTCCAGGTTGAGCGCTTCTCACTTTTTATTTAAGGGTATTGAAGCTTGCCTCCTCCCAAAATGGCTACGCAGCAGGCAGTGAATTCAGCTCTGAGAGAGTGCTGCTTTAGAGTTCCGCCACAGGTGCACCTCACTCCATCCGCTTCTGTACAGGTCTATACCTCAGTTGAATGGGAGAGGTAATCAGGGTAGCTCAGTCTCTATGGCTAGGTCTCCACGGGGTTCCGAGTAATGGCTGCTCCACGAGGTGCTCACACACAGGCCTCTAATGAAGTGTGTTGTGTCCCCAGACGTAATTATTCTTTAGCCTCCGTTACTCTTGCCTAGGTGCCTTAAGCCTCTGGCCAAACTGTAAATTATAAATTAGGCTATTCAGAACGGTCAATTATAGGTTTAAGAATAGTAGTTATCCAGAGCTATGGAATTGAATGACCGCTCAGTTCTGTTGCTGGCTCTGCCCCCCCTGATAGGATTATATTAAAATCCGAAAGGGACTATTTCTATTACCATCTCCCTAAAATTCATAAGAGCACACAAACCTCCCCCCTGGAAGACTCATTATAGCTGGAATAAGGAGCTTAACAGATAATGCCTCCTCCTATGTGGATCTTTTTTTGAAAAAATATGTCCAGTGGTTAGACTCCTACATTAGGGACTCTGTGGATCTTTTGGAGAAACTACAGGATCTGGTTTTAGAAGGAACACACGTGTGGATCACATGTGATGTTCAAGCTTTATACTCTAATATTCCACACACTTTAGAAATTAAAGCAATATTCAGATTTTTTAGAAAGGCATTGGTATTTACTGTATTTACAAAATAAATTTATTTTGCAATTAATAGCGTTTATCCTGGGGCATAATTATTTTATGTTTCAGTATTGTTTCTGCAAATCAAAGGAACGGACATGGGGACCAGATTCTCCCCTAACTTGGCAAATCTCTATATGGGATTTTTTCAAGAGAAATATATCTACAATACTCATTTTGGGGCGAGTCTGGTCTTCTATGGTGCTTCATAGATGATCTTATTTTCATTTGGAAGGGAAGCACTTTAGAAGCTAATCATTTTTTTTAGCTCATTTGAATTCCAATAATCTAGGCCTAACATTTACCAGTTGTATACAACCAAACTCTATAGTATTTTTTTATCTTAATTTGTCCTTTACTGTACAAGGTAATTGACTCAAATACACACTTTAAAACTGTGGATTGTAACAGCTTCCTTAGTTTTAGAAGTAACCATCATGTATCTTGGAAAACAAATTTCCCATATGGGCAGTTAAAATGAATTAGAAGGAACTGTTGTGATATACAAACCTTTGATGAGCAGAGTCAGCGTCTAAAGAAACGCTTTTCTGAAAAGGGCTACCCACATATACTTGTTGAAGACAGTTATTTAATACTAAGGTCTGACAAGAGAATTCTAAAATCAGTATCAGCTAAAGTAAAGGGAAATATAAATGATGGTAACATAATGTTTATTACACAGTACAATAGCCATCATAGGGAAATTAAAAAGGTATTAAGTAAATACTGGGATATCCTAAAAAATTATCCTGTTCTGAATGAAGTCATAGGTGAACAACCTCAAGTTGTTTTCAAAAGAGCACCTACACTCAAAAATCATTTAGCAACAAGTAAAGTGGTAAAACATGCCATAAATCCCTTTGAAAAGATTCTAAGATCAGAACAAGTTAAGCATGTAGGAGGTAGAAAGAAGGGGTCTTATAGATGTGGGAAAAATAATTGTAAAATGTGTAAATATGTTACACATGGCAAAACCACGTTTAAATCAAATACATCCAAATGTTCACATATGATCACTAGCTCCTTATCATGTGCCTCAACTTATGTTATATATTTATTAACCTTTATCCACATCCTAAATTTGAATATAGACTTAGCAGCGTTCTAAATAAGGATTATGCTATACATCTCACCTATCTATTTTATACTTCTTTATTATTAGTATTAGTTAGGGACACACTTTTTTTGGAAACTTTAGATATATCACTTGTCACTAGATATATATGTGTGCATATATCTTTATGTGTATATACATATCTATATAGAAAACTACAAACATATAAATCCACATATCCTATCACTAAAATAATAAGGTAGTGGAATTTAGGTATTTGCACTTTTAATTTAATTCTTTATAGTTTTGCACTTATTCACAAAGATACACGTATATTCCCTTGGTTAGGAGGAATATACAATTGAATAAACCTTTATAGGATTATAGAACCTCAAATCACTGCATGTCTAATTCGATTATATATATCTACAGTGTATGAAAGATTTATTTTGTATATTCAGGATAATTTAGGCTACGTTTGACATATATGTTCAGACAACATCTTTATATTCAGTTAATACAGCAGAATCATGATCATTTATGTTTATGACATATTTGTGTATATCCTGAACATATATGAAAAATTATTTACTGCTGGTCTGGACATTATAACTCACGACAGTCATTTTACGATTGAAATTAGTTTTATATATATATATATATGTATATTTATATATATATATATATATATATATATTATATTTTTTTCCTATGGCTTAAGTTTTAAGAGCCATCTTATATCAAACGATTAAAAAGAAGCCGAGAGGGATAGTGAATATGGGGTTATTCAACTCCGATATACATATATATAGAAAAAAATCGTGGTTTTGTCAATGTGATCATATATTATATCCACCGTTGCATTTTGTTTCTGCATGTAATATAAACACACAAAGAAATGTTGATATTGTTACCATAAGAACCATTATATGTATCCTTTTGGTATCAATCTATTGAATACGTAACAAAAGGTAGAAAGTATTATTAGTGAAGTATTGGTTGCACGCTATTTACCTGTGTGATGTCACACAAGAAGGCTTGTGTTTGGAAATAAGCCATCATTTATTGGCTATAGCCCTTTCAAATAGGAAGCGGTAGTTTGGTAATATACAGTCTGAGGAAACGGGGTTGCACGCCGAGTAATGTGTCACTGTTTTTAATATGTTTTAAATTAAAGTTTTTAAACATACTACCGCTGCCATTGTTGATTTTTGGAAAGATCTGTGGTTTCACTCACCTGTTCTCTGCAACCGGGAACCTGCTGACAAGTAACCTAAGCGGCCGCTGATACAGAGTCCTATACTTACACAGGGAGAACACGGAATCAATTCCTTACACTTGTGAGAGATACTGGAGTCTAGAGTCAGCCGAGCGGCTCAGAAGTCTCGTTCTTCCCCAATTGCACTATAGTGTGCTTCACCAAATGTGAGTATATACCTATATACTTTTTTTGCTGACTGGATCTTATCTGGTGATATTGCACTTAGAGGTGCCTTTGTATTTCTTGCTATCTTCAGGAAAACATCTGATTCAGAAAAACCTTCCCAGAGAGCAGCCACAGTGTGTCTTCGTTACATTTGAGCATCAAAATGACTATGCCACAGAGACATAACAAAACATATATGGTCACTGTATTATGTGATAATTTTACAACTAGTGGTTTGTTTGGTTGAGAGTGAGACCTGACTATAATTTGTTGTGAATTAGTTCACTACATAGGGTATAGGTATATGACCCTTGAATATTAATATATTGTGACATAGTGCCCCCTCTTTTAGTATTGAGTGAGTAGCTCATCACTTCTTAATGCTATCTATTTTAATTTAATTGGCCGTTAGTTTAATTTAGTTTAATAATTATATTAGTTTAATTGTTAGTTTAAACTTAGTTTTTTTTAATTTGACAGGTAAATTTTAATTTAAGATAGGGAAATTGTAATTTTAATCTAACGTCGGGGGGGCGTTAGGTTTAACGGTTACTAGTTTAATTTAGTTTATTGCGATTTGGGGGGCTTTCGGTTTAGGGGTTAATAGGTTTATTATAGTGGCGGCGGTGTAGGACTTAATAACTTTAGTATAGTGGGGGGTGATGTGGGCAGACGGCAGATTAGAGGTTAATAATATTTAAATAGTGTTTGCGATGTGGGAGAGTGGCGGTTTATGGGCTAATAACTTTATGATAGTGCTAACAATGTCGGGGAGTGGCGGAATAGGGGTATATAAATTTTTTTAGTGGCGGCGTGTCGGGAGCGGCAGATTAGGGGTTAATAAATTAATTATAGTGTTTGTGATGCGGGAGGGCCTCGGTTTAGGGGTTAATAAGTAGTTTATGGGTGTTTAGTGTACTTTGTAGCAGTTTAGTTATGAGTTTCATGTTACAGATTTGTAGCGTAAAACTCATAACTACTGCTTTTAGATGGCGTTATGGATCTTGTCGTTTTAGGCTGTAACGCTGTTATTTTAGCCAGAACGCAAAACTCGTAATACCAGAGCTATGAGAATCCCATTACAAAACGTAATTTTTAAGAGTGCGGTACTGATGTTGCGTTACAGGATAAAAGGTTTGCAGTACACCTATACTGACAAGAATCTTAATGGCTGCGTTACCATATTTTCAGCGTTAAAAGACGAACACACAGACTTGTAATCTAGCTGTAATTGAATTCCTCCTCTTTAGTTATCTCCTTATAGTAGTCATATCAATAAAACATAGTCCATATTTTCATTAGTGATATATAAAGGTTTATTTAGCAGTTTATGGCGTGTGGGACCATTTCTTACTATATACTATTATATTATACCAATAGTCATTTACTTATATCCCTGTGTTCAAAAACTGTTTGTTGTTATATCAACTAATGTGGTATTGTATATTATTACTCAAAAATTTAATCTTATATATCTTTGCGGAAGGTTTCCTGTTTTTCTGTTTCCCACTTAAATTAAATCAAATTAAATTATGTTTAAAAAAATGTTGCTGCTTAAATTTTATACAATTGTTTATGATATTAAATCATTTCATCTACTCTTACTGCTACTTATAATACAGCATACATTTTCCTCCCGTGAAGATACATCTTCTTTGTTACTATTTGAAGATGGGTTTTATTAACCAACATTTTATATCATAACATTAAGCTATGATATAAAATTAGACTCAGTACTTTATTACATTTATAGCTTTCTAACTTCTCTGCTTTTGTGGAACTCAAATTTTCCTTATCTGTAATAATGTTTTTAATGTGTTTTTCCTTTTAGAGTAAATATGTGTGTTTTTGGATAGGAATTTCTGAATTTGTAAATTGAAACTATGTATACATTATAAGGATGTATTATTATTCCTGTTTCTATTTGTTGCTGCACCTTTAAATTGGCAATGAGATATTTTACTAAAGGGTTAATTGCCCTAGCTATCTAAAGGACACAGGGAAACAGCTGTGTATCCCGGATGAAGTGCCGTAATGGGCAGGAAACGCGTTGGATGTATGTTATGGTGGTGATGTACATTGTTGCTACTATCTATGAGCAATAAACCTTAAACTTTTTCAACCTTAAAGCCTAAATTCCTATTTATTCCTTTGTTTGTGTGTATCTCATTATTAAGTAAGGGATCTTTATCTAAAATATGCAGATATTTTTGGATCAAAGAACAAATTTGTTGGTATGGTCTACTATAAATATTGGGAAAACAATTACATTAATATTTTTGCCCTTTTTACATATATTCTGTCAACAGTGCCAATATATTGAGGGATGGCTTTTAATGAATCCCAATTGCATCCTCTAACAGTCAGTCTATCTGTGAGCTCTTGACTTTTCTCAATCTGATATATTGACCTTCTGGTATAGCTTTCTTAACATGTGTAGGATGATGTGAAATTCTATGTAAGATAGTATTATTATTTTTATTATATATATACGGTATATATGTTTTAAAAAGTTAGAACAGCACACTCTTACTCACAAATTTGTGAATCAAAAATGAAATATAAATATTATTATTTTTTTATTTTGGTGTCCTGGAGTACAGTGTCTATTTTTCTTTTATATTTTTGTTTGGTATTTTTATTTGTAAAGATCTGTACTGTTGTGTGAAATTAAATTTTTGATTGTTTTGACCTTTAGAAAAGTGAATTAAATTATCTTATGCAGAAAAGCACTCTGGTTTTGACTTTATTATATTTTTACATCACAAAGGACTAGATTACAAGTGAGGTGCAAATGGTTTTGCGCTAGCACAATCGTGTTTTTGCAAGCCATTTTCATTTCACTGATATTACAAGTTGAGCTAAATCACGATTGTGCTAGCGCAATCCCCCTTTAAGCTTCAATGCTTTCTGCGATCTCTGAGCTGAGGTTAACTGTTTTCTAAAATAAAAAAGTTGCACAAAACACTTCAAAAATACATTACAAAGTACAGTTACACTCATATTAACACTTTCTAATAAAAATGATTTTAAAAAAAATACTTTTACAAAAAAGTTATCAGGGCTCAAATATATGACATCTTGGGTGTTAGAAAAAAAAAGCAGGCAAATGTCTTTAACATTGAGACACATACAGATACATTGCTAAAGATTTGGGGCGCGATCCGATATAGATTGTAGTTTGCGGCACAAGCGAGGGAACCCCCGCTGCCCGTAGTTTCAGCTCACAACTCGAGCTATCCCATATACGGCGCCGTCAGATGCTAAAGTGCCGTAAGTCGGATAAACCAGCAATGTCCAGAAATCTGCGTAAGTACAAATTTCTGGAGTCGCCAGTGACTTACAGCACTTTAGAAACTGCCGGCGCCTACAAAACCTGACTAAAGTATTAAATCTCCCATACTGTCTAACACGCCTCCCAAACATAGCCCGACACGTATACCCTTCTATCCGCTACCCCCCCTCACTCTCCTAATAATAAAAAATGTATTAACCCCTAAACCGCCACTCCCGGACCCCGCCGCAATCCCTAATAAAGTTATTAACCCCTAAATCGCCGCTCCCAGACCCCGCCGCCACCTCTACATTAACTACCCCCTAATGTGAGCCCCTTACACCACCGCCATATACATTAACTACCCCCTAATGTGAGCTCCTACCCCGCCGCCAGCTATATTAAAATTATTAACCCCAAATTTAATCCCCCTACACCACCACCAGCTATATTAAATTAATTAACCCCTAATCTAATCCCCCTATACCGCCGCCACCTATATTTAATTATTTAACCCCTAATCTAATCCCCCTATACCGCCGCCACCTATATTAAATTAATTAACCCCTAAAATACTGAACTATCCCTACCACTAAACCTAAGTCTAACCCTACAAATAGCCCTGAAAAGGGCTTTTTGCGTGGCATTACCCCAAAGTAATCAGCTCTTTTACCAACCCTTAAAAGGGCTTTTGGCGGGGCTTTGTCACAAAGTAATCAGCTCTTTTGCCTATAATCTAAATCCCCTACACCGCCGCCACCTATAATAAATGTAATACCCCCTAATCTAATCCCCCTATACCGCCGCCACCTATAATAAATGTATTACCCCCTAATCTAATCCCCCTACACCGCCGCCACCTATATTAACTATATTAACCCTAATTATATTAGGGTTAATATAGTTAATATAGTTATTATATTATATATATATTAAGTATAATAACCCTATCTAACTCTAACACCCCTAACTAAATTCTTAATAATAAATCTAATTAATATTAATATAATTTATTAAATATATATTAAATAAATCTAAATACTTACCTATAAAATAAACCCTAAGATAGCTACAATGTAATTAATAATTACATTGTAGCTATTTTAGGGTTTATATTTATTTTACAGGTAACTTGGTATTTATTTTAACTAGGTACAATAGCTATTAAATAGTTAATAACTATTTAATAGCTACCTTGTTAAAATAATTACCAATTTACCTGTAAAATAAATCCTAACCTAAGTTACAAATACACCTACACTATCAATAAATTAAATAAACTACAAATATCTAAACTAAAATACAATTAAATACACTAAACTAAATTACAAAAACAAACAAACACTAAATTACAAAAAATAAAAAAAGATTACAAGAATTTTAAGCTAATTACACCTATTCTAAGCTCCGATCAGCCAATAGAATGCGAGCTCAATCTGATTGGCTGATTGGATCAGCCAATCGGATTGAACTTGAATCTGATTGGCTGATTGAATCAGCCAATCAGATTTTCTTACCTTAATTCCGATTGGTTGATAGAATCCTATCAGCCAATCAGAATTCGATGGACGCCATCTTGGATGATGTCATTTAAAGGAAACTTCATTCGTCGTTCAGTCGTTGGGCCTGCTGGATGTTCCGCATAGGAGGGCTGAAGAAGGAAGATTGAAGATGCCGCTTGGAGGAAAACTTCGCCCTGATGGAGGACCTCTTCTTTGCCGCTTGGATGAAGACATTGCCAGGATGGAAGACTTCTTCTTTGCCGCTTCGATGAAGACATCGCCGGATGGAAGACTTCTTCTTTGCCGCTTGGATGAAGACATCACCCGGATTGAATGAAGAGTTCGGCCCTGCTGGGTGAAGACGACTCAAGGTAGGGAGATCTTCTGGGGCTTAGTGTTAGTTTTTTTTAAGGGGGGTTTGGGTGGGTTTAGAGTAGGGGTATGTGGGTGGTGGGTTGTAATGTTGGGGGGTGGTATTGTGTTTTTTTTTACAGGCAAAAGAGCTGTTTACTTTGGGGCATGCCCCGCAAAAAGCCCTTTTAAGGGCTGGTAAAAGCGCTGGTTAATTTTTAATTTAGAATAGGGTAGGGCATTTTTTTATTTTGGGGGGCTTTATTATTTTATTAGGGGGCTTAGAATAGGTGTAATTAGCTTAAAATTCTTGTTATTTTTTTATTTTTTGTAATTTAGTGTTTGTTTGTTTTTGTAATTTAGTTTAGTTTATTTAATTGTATTTTAGTTTAGAGATTTGTAGTTTATTTAATTTATTGATAGTGTAGGTGTATTTGTAACTTAGGTTAGGATTTGTTTTACAGGTAAATTGGTAATTATTTTAACAAGGTAGCTATTAAATAGTTATTAACTATTTAATAGCTATTGTACCTAGTTAAAATAAATACCAAGTTACCTGTAAAATAAATATAAACCCTAAAATAGCTACAATGTAATTATTAATTATATTGTAGCTATCTTAGGGTTTATTTTATAGGTAATTATTTAGATTTAAATAGGAATAGTTTAATTAATAATATTAATATTAATTAGATTTATTTTAATAAGAATTTAGTTAGGGGTGTTAGAGTTAGATAGTATTATTATACTTAATATATATATATAATATACTAACTATATTTACTATATTAACCCTAATATAATTAGAGTTAATATAGTTAATATATATATAATATAATAACTATATTAACTATATTAACCCTAATATAATTAGGGTTAATATAGTTAATATAGGTGACGGCGGTATAGTGGGATTAGATTAGGGGTTAATGTATTTAATATAGGTGGCGGCAGTGTAGGGGGATTATATTAGGGGGTAATACATTTATTATAGGTGGCAGCGGTATAGGGGGATTAGATTAGGGGGTAATACATTTATTATAGGTGGCGGCGGTGTAGGGGGATTTATATTAGATGCAAAAGAGCTGATTACTTTGTGACAAAGCCCCGCCAAAAGCCCTTTTAAGGGCTTGTAAAAGAGCTGATTACTTTGGGGTAATGCCACGCAAAAAGCACTTTTCAGGGCTATTTGTAGGGTTAGACTTAGGTTTAGTGGTAGGGATAGTTTAGTGTTTTAGGGGTTAAATAATTTAATATATGTGGCGGCGGTATAGGGGGATTAGATTAGGGGTTAATAATTTAATATAGGTGGCGGCGGTATAGGGGGATTTGATTAGGGGTTAAATAATTTAATATAGGTGGCGGCGGTATAGGGGGATTAGATTAGGGGTTAATGTATTTAATATAGGTGGCAGCGGTATAGTGGGATTAGATTAGAGGTTAATAATTTTAATATAGCTGGCGACAGGGTAGGAGCTCACATTAGGGGGTAGTTAATGTAGCTGGCGGCGGTGTAAGGGGCTCACATTAGGGTGTAGGTAATGTAGATGGCGGCAGTGTAAGGGGCTCACATTAGGGGGAAGTTAATGTAGCTGGCGGCGGTGTAAGGGGCTCACATTAGGGTGTAGGTAATGTAGATGGCGGCGGTGTAAGGGGCTCACATTAGGGGGTAGGTAATGTAGATGGCGGAGGTGTAAGGGGCTCACATTAGGGGGTAGTTAATGTAGCTGGCGGCGGTGTAAGGGGCTCACATTAGGGGGTAGGTAATGTAGATGGCGGTGGTGTAAGGGGCTCATATTAGGGGGTAGGTAATGTACGTGGCGGCGGTGAAAGGGGGTTAACATTAGGGGGTTATATATTTAATGTAGGTGGTGGTGGGGTCCGGGAGCGGCGGTTTAGGGGTTAAACACTTTATTAGGGATTGCGGCGGGGGATCGCGGTTGACAGGTAGATAGACATTGCGCATGCGTTAGGTGTTAGGTTTTATTTAGCAGCTAGTTTAGGGAGTTAAGGGGCTCCAATACACACCTTAAGGCTTACTACGCCTGCAATTTGTGGCGAGGTGAAAATGGAGTAGAATTTCTCCATTTTCGCGACGTAAGTCCTTACGCTGTATATTGGATACCAAACTGCGCTGGTTTGGTATACCTGTCTATGGCCCAAAAAACTACGGCTGAAGGCAGAAATATACAAGCGTAACTTCTAGGTTACGACGTATATGTGATACCAAACCAGCGCAAAATTTGGCGTCGCCGGCTTTTGCGGGCAACGCTGCATATCGGATCGGGCCCTGGGTTCATTAACAATAAGTGGAAAGACTTCCACCAACTGAAAAAAGAAAACACTTGTAGCACTTTCAGAATTCCTAGAAAGTCATGAGTATAAGGTGTAGGTGTAACTATGTGCACAGACACAAATTAAAACATAACAACTTTAGTAGATTATTTAATATTCCCTGGTTTAAAATAATCTAATAAAGTTGTTATGTTTTAATTTGTGTCTGAGCACACAGTTACACCTATACCTTATACCAGATCTAGATTCTGCAGTAGAATTCTTCCAGTCTGAACTCCTACAAGTTTGGAATTTGCATGCCCCACTGCGTAAGGTGAGAGTAAAAGGAGCACACTTAAATTGGATCACAGCTGACCTCATTCAAATGTACCAGTTTCGGGATTCATTGTGGTCAAAGTTCAAGCATACAGGCTCTATGAATGATCACTGTGTATATAGACAATGGCGAAATATATGCACTAAACAAACAAAATTGGCCAAGGCCCAATATTTCTGTGAAAATCTGATCAATAACATATCAAACCCTAGAAAGTTTTGGAAACTCATAAACAACTTACAAAATCCACCAATCCACTCCCAACCCCCACTATCAATGTGGACAACCAAACCCTGCAACTCCCCTTAGAAGTAGCAAATGCCTTTAATAGTTATTTTGTCGGATGCACCACCACCCTGATTGACAAACTAATAAATGACACGCATCCTGAAACTACAAATGTGGATCAGGCCCCACTAAATCAGCAAAGACCCAATAGACAGAAGTTCAATTTTAGACCTGTACCCATCAAGGTCGTTAAGAAACACCTTGATAATCTAAAAATGAAAAACCAGTCTGGACCTGATCAAATCCCAGCAATGCTGTTGAAGCTCAGTGCTCCGGCAATTGCTAAACCCGTCACAACCCTAATTAACGAATCCTTGGTGTCTGGATACATACCCAATCTTTGGAAAACTGCAAGAGTAGTGCCTATCCATAAAAGTGGGGAGTTAACCTTGGTTTCTAATTATCGTCCCATATCTTTGCTCCCAGTATTGTCAAAAATCTTAGAAAAATGCGTCCATACGCAACTATGTGAGTATTACCAGCAATCTAACTATCTGACCCCTGATCAATCAGGTTTTCGCCCGAATCACTCCACTACAACTGCCCTCCTAAAAGTTTGCAATGACATCCAAACTGGCATGGAACAAGGAGACCTAACTGGAGCTATTTTCCTTGACTTTGCAAAGGCATTTGACACAGTAGACCATGACATACTACTGCTCAAACTAAAAAACTCAGGTATTGGTGATCGTCCGCTAACCTGGTTTCGATCATATGTATCGGATAGATCACAATATGTCTCCATTTCTGACAGTGACTCCCTCCCTCTCCCGGTCACGTGTGGTGTTCCCCAAGGATCCATTCTCGGCCCCCTACTATTCACATTATTTATAAATGATCTGCCTAATGTCTGCAAATCCTCAACTGTACACATGTAGGCAGACAACCCGGTAATCTATGCAAACAATTCCGATCTGCCGCAGCTTGAAGCAGTGCTCCAAGACCAATTCACAGAGGTAGAAAAATGGATCTCAAAAAACAAACTCTTCCTAAACACTGACAAAACTGTCACAATGATCTTTGGAACGGGACCTAAATTACACAAATTACAAAATTCCCATCTACGCATCAAAACAAAATCCAATTGCATGCTGACCGCAGTCCACTCTTTCAAATACTTGGGTATGTTGTTAGACCCCAATCTATCTTTTGGCCTCCACATAGAAAAACTTGCATCTAAACTTTACCCCAAACTAGGTGCCCTGTACAGAAACAAATCCTGCCTCAGCCCTAGAGTAAAGGAAAAGATTGTACAACAAATGCTGATGCCTATCATGGATTACGGGGACGTAGTATACGCACCTGCACCGCAAACTCACCTTAATAAACTTAATACATTGTATAACTCTTTCTGCCGCTTTGTGCTACAATGTAACTACAGGACCCACCATTGTGACATGCTAAAAGAACTAAACTGTCTGTCACTGGAATCCAGGCGCACCCTCCATCTTTCCTGCCTTGTGTTTAAGAGCCTTTCTGGGAAGCTCCCACCCTACCTGAGCAGAATGCTCTCCCCGGCTATTCCCACCTCCTATAACCTCCGATCCAATACCAGCACATTATTTAGTTTGCCTCAATACAAAAAGAAAGCAGCTCGATCCTCCTTTTCCTACAGAGCACCACAATTATGGAACGACCTCCCGCACACTTTCAAACCTTCCCCAAGCCTAATATCCTTTAAGAGATCCCTCTCTACATATCTCAAAACAGAAAGCATCTGTCATGGTTGATTAATTACCTGTTCTATGTTAAATTTTGTATATATTGTGTATTAATATTGTTTTTGTATTTTATTGTACCCTATTGTATCAATGCAATGTCTTGTGGACCCAGGACATACTTGAAAACGAGAGAAATCTCAATGTATCCTTCCTGGTAAAATATTTTATAAATAAATAAATAAATAAAATACTCCTCACTCACATTTCTTTCTAGGAATTCTGAGAGTGCTACAAGTGTATTCTTTTTTCAATTGGTGGTAGCCTTTCCACCTATTGTTAATTAACCAAATCTCTGTAAAATACACAGCACCTCCCTTCTTTAATCATTATTACAAGATACAGCAGTTTACAGAGTAATTCCTGAGGTAGTGCCATTTATTTCCTATATTATCACATTGCTAAAGATGTATTTATATATATATATATATATATATATATATATATATATATATATATATATATATATAGGTGTGTTTTTTTCAACACATTTATTTTTCCATTGACTTCTATAGGGAATGCGAAAAGGCGATGGAGTTTGCGAGATCTCAGTTGTTTATTTTTTCCCACTTTATATTTTCCATTGATCTCTATGCGGGAATACATGCATGAGCATGCGAAAACTTTAGTTTGTTTTTTCACGCTATTCGGGTTATACCCAGCACAAAATAATTTTTTTGGGAACTTGTAATACGAACGCAAACCCCGCAAGCACAACAATTTAAATTCAAGCAGAGTTTTTGCTTATGCAAAAAAAAAAATAAAAAAAAAAATACAGCGCCACTTGTAATCAAGCCCAAAATGAGTAAAATTAAATACATTTTTAACAAACTTCAACTGGAAGAAAATATATTTTCTGTGAACATGCTACAAAACATACAGCCAATGGCTTCAAAAAAGTACTGGGCTATGTAAATGAATTTGTGTAGGATTTTGAAGAAAAAAAAAGTAGCATTTAGCTTGCATATCCTTGAAATCATCGAACATCTGTGTTGCAGGATGTTTTACAGGGAAGTAGAATTGTATGATTTGTGAACCACTGCCATAAAGAGGTTGATCCCAATCCTTTAGAAAAATGTATCTAATGTTTTTCAACAGAAGTTCACCATTAAAGTCTCTGGGGATTTTATGCAGATGTCAGTTGATACATTTACTAAATGATTGCGATCCATCCCTATATTTGGAAATCAACCATGAACAGTGAGGCAGATAGGTTCCTGCAGTCAAATTCCCATCTTGCATTTTTCATGATAAAATGACATCCCCTAAATGACAAGGTAAAACATAGTGAAAGCTACTGTGCCATAAATGACTATCATCAACTTTCCAAATGTTGATTACCAAAGTTATCCAAATATCTGTTTATACATCATGGTGTAATTAATGGATGTGGGTAATTTTCATTTGCTAGGAAGCCAGCAACTGAGTGGCATCTTTACAATCTATCCATTAACTATAAATGTGGTGCTTTGCTGACTAAAACTGGGGTCTAGTAGTAGATTCTTCACATAGGGAAATATAAATAGAATTGAGAAAAAAAGAAAAATGTCTTTAATGTATAATAGTTATGAGGCAGTCAAGCAGTATGTGTATGACTGTTCTCTCCCCTCTCTTTTGCTCTCTCTCCCCCTCTCTTTTACGCTCTCTCTTTCCCCCCTCTCTTTTGCGTTCTCTCTTTTGTGCGCTCTCTCTCCCCCTCTCTTTTGCGCTCTCTTTCTCCCCCTCTTTTGTGCTCTCTCTCCCTCGCCTCTCTTTTGTGCTCTCTCTTCCCCCTCTCTTTTGTGCTCTCCCCCCTCTCTTTTGCTCCCTCTCTCCCCCTCTCTTTTGCTCTCTCTCCCCCTCTCTTTTGCTCTCTCTCCCCCTCTCTTTTGCTCTCTCTCTCCCCCTCTCTTTTACGCTCTCTCAACCCCCTTTCTTTTGCGTTCTCTCTCTCTTTTGCGCTCTCTCTCTGCCCCCTCTTTTGTGTGCTCTCTCTCCCCCTCTCTTTTGCTCTCTCTCCCCCTCTCTTTTGCACTCTCTCCCCCCTCTCTTTTACGCTCTCTCTCCCCCCTCTCTTTTGCGTTCTCTCTTTTGCGCTCTCTCACCCCCTCTCTTTTGCACTCTCTCTCTCCCCCTCTTTTGTGCTCTCTCTCCCCCCTCTCTTTTGTGCTCTCTCTCCCCCTCTCTTTTGTGCTCTCCCCCCTCTCTTTTGCTCCCTCTCTCCCCCTCTCTTTTGCTTTCTCTCCCCCCTCTCTTTTGCTCTCTCTCCCCCTCTCTTTTGCGCTCTCTCTCCCCCTCTCTTTTACGCTCACTCAACCCCTCTCTTTTGCATTCTCTCTCTCTTTTGTGCTCTATCTCTCCCCCCTCTTTTGCGCACTCTCTCTCCCCCTCTCTATTGCTCTCTCTCTCCCCCTCTTTTGCTGTCTCTCTCCCTCTCTTTTGCTCTCTCTCTTCCCCCTCTCGTTTGCTCTCTCTCCTCTTGTTTGCTCTCTCTCTCCTCTCGTTTGCTCTCTCCTCTCTTTTGCTGTCACTCTCCCTCTCATTTGCTCTCTCTCCCCGTCTCTTTTGTGCTCTTTCCCCCTCTGTTTTGCGCTCTCCCCATCTCTTTTGCGCTCTCTCCCCCCTCTCTTTTGTGCTCTCTCTCCCCCCTCTCTTTTGTGCTCTCTCCCCCTCTCTTTTGCGCTCTCTCCCCCTCTCTTTTGCGCTCTCTCCCCCCTCTTTTGCGCTCTCTCCCCCTCTCTTTTGCTCTCTCTCTTCCTCTCTTTTGTGCTCTCTCCCCTCTCTTTTGTGCTCTCCCCCTCTTTTGCGCTCTCTCCCCCCACTCTTTTGTTCTCTCTCCCCCCTCTCTTTTGAGCTCTCTCCCCCCTCTCTTTTGCGCTCTCTCTCCCTCTCTTTTGCGCACTCTCCCCCCTCTCTTTTGTGCACTCTCACCCCTCTCTTTTGTGCACTCTCCCCCTCTCTTTTGCACACTCTCCCCCCCTCTCTTTTGCGCTCTCTCTCCCCCTCTCTTTTACGCTCTCTCAACCCCCTCTCTTTTGCGCTCTCTCTATTTTTTGCTCTCTCTCCCCCTCTCTTTTGCACGCTCTCTCTCCCCTTCTCTTTTGCGCTCTCTCTCTCCCCATCTCTTTTGCGCTCTCTCACCCCTCTCTTTTGTGCTCTCTCTCCCCCCTCTCTTTTGTGCTCTCTCCCCCTCTCTTTTGCGCTCTCTCCCCCTCTCTTTTGCGCTCTCTCCCCCCTCTTTTGCTCTCTCTCTTCCTCTCTTTTGTGCTCTCTCCCCTCTCTTTTGTGCTCTCCCCCTCTTTTGCGCTCTCTCCCCCCACTCTTTTGTTCTCTCTCCCCCCTCTCTTTTGAGCTCTCTCCCCCCTCTCTTTTGCGCTCTCTCTCCCTCTCTTTTGCGCACTCTCCCCCCTCTCTTTTGCGCACTCTCACCCCTCTCTTTTGTGCACTCTCCCCCTCTCTTTTGCACACTCTCCCCCCTCTCTTTTGCGCTCTCTCTCCCCCTCTCTTTTACGCTCTCTCAACCCCCTCTCTTTTGCGCTCTCTCTATTTTTTGCTCTCTCTCCCCCTCTCTTTTGCACGCTCTCTCTCCCCCTCTCTTTTGCGCTCTCTCTCTCCCCCTCTCTTTTGCGCTCTCTCCCCCTCTCTTTTGCTCTCTCTCCCCTCTTTTGCTGTCTCTCTCCCTCTCTTTTGCTCTCTCTCTCTCCCCCTTTTTTGCTGTCTCTCTCCCTCTCTTTTGCTCTCTCTTCCCCCCTCTCATTTGCTCTCTCTCCTTTCGTTTGCTCTCTCCACTCTTGTTTGCTCTCTCTCTCCTCTCTTTTGTTGTCTCTCTCCCTCTTGTTTGCTCTCTCTCCCTCTCTCTTTTGTGCTCTCTCCCCCTCTCTTTTGCTCTCTCTCCCTTCTTTTGCTGTCTCTCTCCCTCTCTTTTGCTCTCTCTCTCTCCCCCTCTTTTGCTGTCTCTCTCCCTCTCTTTTGCTCTCTCTTCCCCCCTCTCATTTGCTCTCTCTCCTTTCGTTTGCTCTCTCTCCTCTTGTTTGCTCTCTCTCTCCTCTCTTTTGTTGTCTCTCTCCTCTTGTTTGCTCTCTCTCTCCTCTCTTTTGTTGTCTCTCTCCCTCTTGTTTGCTCTCTCTCCCCCTCTCTTTTGTGCTCTCTCCCCCTCTCTTTTGCGCTCTCTCCCCCCTCGCTCTTGTGCTCTCTCCCCCTCTCTTTTGTGCTCTCTCCCCCTCTCTTTTGCGCTCTCTCCCCCCTCTTTTGAGCTCTCTCCCCCCTCTCTTTTTCTCTCTCTCCCCCTCTCTTTTGCGTTCTCTCTCCCCCTCTCTTTTGTGCTCTCTTCCCCCTCTTTTGCGCTCTCTCACCCTCTCTTTTGCGCTCTCTCACCCTCTCTTTTGCGCTCTCTACCCCCTCTCTTTTGTTCTCTCTCCCCCCTCTCTTTTGAGCTCTCTCCCCCCTCTCTTTTGCGCTCTCTCTCCCTCTCTTTTGCGCACTCTCCCCCCTCTCTTTTGCGCACTCTCACCCCTCTCTTTTGTGCACTCTCCCCCTCTCTTTTGCACACTCTCCCCCCTCTCTTTTGCGCTCTCTCTCCCCCTCTCTTTTACGCTCTCTCAACCCCCTCTCTTTTGCGCTCTCTCTATTTTTTGCTCTCTCTCCCCCTCTCTTTTGCACGCTCTCTCTCCCCCTCTCTTTTGCGCTCTCTCTCTCCCCCTCTCTTTTGCGCTCTCTCCCCCTCTCTTTTGCTCTCTCTCCCCTCTTTTGCTGTCTCTCTCCCTCTCTTTTGCTCTCTCTCTCTCCCCCTTTTTTGCTGTCTCTCTCCCTCTCTTTTGCTCTCTCTTCCCCCCTCTCATTTGCTCTCTCTCCTTTCGTTTGCTCTCTCCACTCTTGTTTGCTCTCTCTCTCCTCTCTTTTGTTGTCTCTCTCCCTCTTGTTTGCTCTCTCTCCCTCTCTCTTTTGTGCTCTCTCCCCCTCTCTTTTGCTCTCTCTCCCTTCTTTTGCTGTCTCTCTCCCTCTCTTTTGCTCTCTCTCTCTCCCCCTCTTTTGCTGTCTCTCTCCCTCTCTTTTGCTCTCTCTTCCCCCCTCTCATTTGCTCTCTCTCCTTTCGTTTGCTCTCTCTCCTCTTGTTTGCTCTCTCTCTCCTCTCTTTTGTTGTCTCTCTCCTCTTGTTTGCTCTCTCTCTCCTCTCTTTTGTTGTCTCTCTCCCTCTTGTTTGCTCTCTCTCCCCCTCTCTTTTGTGCTCTCTCCCCCTCTCTTTTGCGCTCTCTCCCCCCTCGCTCTTGTGCTCTCTCCCCCTCTCTTTTGTGCTCTCTCCCCCTCTCTTTTGCGCTCTCTCCCCCCTCTTTTGAGCTCTCTCCCCCCTCTCTTTTTCTCTCTCTCCCCCTCTCTTTTGCGTTCTCTCTCCCCCTCTCTTTTGTGCTCTCTTCCCCCTCTTTTGCGCTCTCTCACCCTCTCTTTTGCGCTCTCTACCCCCTCTCTTTTGTGCTCTCTCCCCCCTCTCTTTTGCTCTCTTTCCCCCCTCTCTTTTGCGCACTATCCCCCCTCTCTTTTGCGCTCTCTCTCCCCCCTCTCTTTTGTGCTCTCTCTCCCCCCTCTCTTTTATGCTCTCTCCCCCCTCTCTCTTGTGCTCTCTCCCCCCTCTTTTGCACTCTCTCCCCCTCTCTTTTGCTCTCTCTCTCCCTCTCTTTTGTGCTCTCTCCCCTCTCTTTTGTGCTCTCCCCCTCTTTTGTTCTCTCTCCCCCCTCTCTTTTGAGCTCTCTCCCCCCTCTCTTTTGCGCTCTCTCTCCCTCTTTTTTGCGCACTCTCCCCCCTCTCTTTTGCGCACTCTCACCCCTCTCTTTTGTGCACTCTCCCCCTCTCTTTTGCACACTCTCCCCCCTCTCTTTTGCTGTCTCTCTCCCTCCTCTCTTTTGCTGTCTCTCTCCCCCCTCTCTTTTGCTGTCTCTCTCCCTCCACTCTCTTTTGCTGTCTCTCTCCCCCCTCTCTTTTGCTTTCTCTCTCCCCCTCTCTTTTGCTGTCTCTCTCCCCCTCTCTCTTTTGCTGTCTCTCTCCCACTCTCTCTATAGCTGTCTCTCTCCCACTCTCTCTATAGCTGTCTCCCTCTCTCTATCCACCCTCTTCTGCTCTCTCTATCCCCCCTCTTTAGAGCTCTCTGTCTCTTGGCATCTGACCCCGCCCAGCCACGCCCACTTCACGCCCAGTCACACCCATGTTGCACCCCTGGCCACGCCCACGTTGCACCCGCCCAGTCACACCCACTCCGCACCCACCCGGCCACGTCCACTCCACCACACGACACCAGGTTAGTTGGAAGGCCAGGTATGTTTGTCCTTGCGCGCAGTCTCTACTGTGCATGACAGCTTCGGACAAACACACTTGGCCTTTTATTATATAGAATATATATATATATATATATACATATATATATATATATATATATATATATATATATATATATATATATATATATAATGTCAATTAGCCAGTGGCCCAGCACTCCAGCCTCTGTGGTGTAGCTCTGACCTGGGTGCAATCCTCAAAAGTCAAGTATTAATATTTGTGTTTATTCTGTTTTCAGAATTAACACTATCTATTGTTGAAGCTAAAAATTCCTGTGAGTGCCCTTCTTTACCACAAATATATATATATATATATATATATATATATATATAAAACACGGAAGGGGGCTGCACTCTCAAACTGGACCGGGTACACATCATATGACCCTGCAACATGCTCAGCCCTGGGTGCTCAATGGCAATCACAGGAAGCTGTGGTGCTCCCAGAGTCACAGGCAATTAACCTCACAGAGCTCTTAGCTAAGATTAAAAGCAAAAATGTAAGAGTTAGTTACTGCATCTGGACAAGCCCAGGTACCATGTCAAAGTTCCTTCCAAAACCTGGGTCCCTAAACCAGCCAAACAATGCAAGCTTATCAAACAAACTGCGAACTAGTGAAGGGTGCACAGGCTTATGTACAGTAATTACCCTAGACATATACAAAACACGGAAGGGGACTGCACTCTCAGACTGGACTTGGTACACATCCCATGACCCTGCAACATGCTCAGCCCTGGGTGCTCACAGGAACTCACAGGAAGCTGTGCTGTCCACAGAGTTATAGGCAGTTAACGCCACAGAGGTCTATATATATATATACACCTCTTTCTTCCTTGCTTATGCAATTCAGCATTAGAATATTCTGCTTTGCTCCTAAAGAGTCAGGTGTTTTGTAAAATTATTTCTCTTCCTCTTGCATTTAATAATAAAGACTTCTGAGCCTCTCAACACGATTAACATTTAAATAACAACTATGTGATTTTAAAAATGTACTCTTTACAAATGAATGATGTCATTTCCCTCTGCCCTACATTGTATCAGCTTGCAGTGAATGTTGGTGAGTTTCATGACTTTAATGTAGAATATCACATACACCATAGATTTATCTTGTTTTTGAACAGTTATTTGAGAAATTAAATGTATTTTACAAAATGTTTTAGTATAATAGATTAAATATATGCAAGTTAAAGAATATAATAATAAATATTATAATACATTACATATTCACATAAAAATATATGCCTAGATTACGAGTTTTGCGGTAAGAGGGGTGCGTTGCTAACTTGCAGTTTATTCTCACCGCTCACTTACCTGCAGCGCTGGTATTACGGGTTTTTACAAACCCGGCGTTAAAAGGCAAGAAGTGAGCGTAGAGCAAAATTGAGCTCCACACTGCACTACAATACCAGCGCTGCTTAAGTCAGCTGTGAGGGGGTTGTACGTGCTCGTGCACGATTTCCCCATTGACATCAATGGGAAGAGCCGGCTGAGAAAAAGTCTAACACCTGCCAAACAGCAGCGTAAATCTCAGTAACGGAGCCCCTTTGATTCCTATGGGGAAACACATTTTATGTTTATATATATATATATAATGTCAATTAGCCAGTGGCCCAGCACTCCAGCCTCTGTGGTGTAGCTCTGACCTGGGTGCAATCCTCAAAAGTCAAGTATTAATATTTGTGTTTATTCTGTTTTCAGAATTAACACTATCTATTGTTGAAACTAAAAATTCCTGTGAGTGCCCTTCTTTACCACAAATATATATATATATATATATATATATATACATATATATATATACACATATAAAACACGGAAGGGGGCTGCACTCTCAAACTGGACCTGGTACACATCCTATGACCCTGCAACATGCTCAGCCCTGGGTGCTCAATGGCAATCACAGGAAGCTTTGGTGCTCCCAGAGTCACAGGCAATAAACCTCACAGAGCTCTTAGCTAAGATTAAAAGCAAAAATGTAAGAGTTAGTTACTGCATCTGGACAAGCCCAGGTACCATGTCAAAGTTCCTTCCAAAACCTGGGTCCCTAAACCAGCCAAACAATGCAAGCTCTAAATCAAACAAACTGCGAACTAGTGAAGGGTGCACAGGCTTATGTACAGTAATTACCCTAGACATATACAAAACACGGAAGGGGACTGCACTCTCAGACTGCCCCCACCTACCTACATGTATTAACCCCTAATCTACTGTCCTCAACGTCGCCGCCACTATTCTAAATTTATTAACCCCTAAACCTAAGTCTAACCCTAACCCTAACACCCCCTAATTTAAATATAATTTAAATAAATCTAAATAAAATGACTATCATTAACTAAATTATTCCTATTTAAAACTAAATACTTACCTATAAAATAAACCCTAAGCTAGCTACAATATAACTAATAGTTACATTGTATCGGTTTTATTTTTATTTTACAGGCAAGTTTTTATTTATTTTAACTAGGTAGAATAGTTACTAAATAGTTATTAACTATTTACTAACTACCTAGCTAAAATAAATACAAATTTACCTGTAAAATAAAACCTAACCTAAGTTACACTAACACCTAACACTACAATTAAATAAATTACCTAAAGGAAATACAATTTAAATAAATCAAATACAATTAGCTAAATTACAAAAAAAAAAACCCACTAAATTACAGAAAATAAAAAACAAATTGCAAGATCTTTAAACTAATTACACCTAATCTAAGAGCCCAATCAAAATAAAAAAAGCCCCCCCCCCAAAATAAAAAAAAAAACCCCTAGCCTAAACTAAACTATCAATAGCCCTTAAAAGGGCCTTTTGCGGGGCATTGCCCCAAATAAATCAGCTCTTTTACCTGAAAAAGAAATACAAACAACCCCCCCAATAGTAAAACCCACCACCCACCACCCACACAACCAAACCCCCAAAATAAAACCCTAACTAAAAAAACCTAAGCTCCACATTGCCCTGAAAGGGGCATTTGGATGGGCATTGCCCTTAAAAGGGCATTTAGCTCTATTGCTGCCCAAAGCCCTAACCTAAAAATAAAACCCACCCAATACACCCTTAAAAAATCCTAACACTAACCCCCAAAGATTCACTTACCGGGAGAAGTCTTCACCCAAGCGGCAAGATGTCCTCAAGGAAGCCGGCAGAAGTGGTCCTCCAGATGGGCAGACGGTATCTTCTATCTTAATCTCTCCGATGCGGATGTGGAGCGGCTCCATCTTCAAGACATCCGGCACGGAGCATCCTCTTCTTCTGACGTCTTCTTGATGAATGAAGGTATCTTTAAGCGATGTCATCCAAGATGGCGTCCCTTACATTCTGATTGGCTGATAGAATTCTATCAGCCAACGGGAATTAAGGTTGAAAAAATCCTATTTGCTGATGCAATCAGCCAATAGGATTGAACTTCAATCCTATTGGCTGATGCAATCAGCCAATAGGATTGAGCTCGCATTCTATTGGCTGTTCCAATCAGCCAATAGAATGCAAGCTCAATCTTATTGGCTAGTTGGATCAGCCAATAGGATTTTTTTAACCTTAATTTCGATTGGCTGATAGAATTCTATCAGCCAATCGGAATCTAAGGGACGCCATCTTGGATGACATCATTTAAAGGTACCTTCATTCAGCAAGAAGACGTCGGAAGAAGAGGATGCTCCGCGCCGGATGTCTTGAAGATGGAGCCGCTCAGCATCGGAAGGATGAAGATAGAAGATGCCGCCTGGGTGAAGACTTCTGCCTGTCTGGAGGACCACTTCTGCCAGCTTCCTTGAGGACATCTTGCTGCTTAGATGAAGACTTCTCCAGGTAAGTAAATCTTTGGGGGTTAGTGTTAGGATTTTTTAAGGGTGTATTGGGTGGGTTTTATTTTTAAGTTAGGACTTTGGGCAGCAATAGAGCTAAATGCCCTTTTAAGTGCAATGCCCATCCAAATGCCCTTTTCAGGGCAATGGGGAGCTTAGTTTTTTTTTTAGTTAGGGTTTTATTTTGGGGGGTTGGTTGTGTGGGTGGTGGTTTTTACTGTTGGGGGGTCGTTTGTATTTCTTTTTCAGGTAAAAAAACTGATTTCTTTGGGGCAATGCACCGCAAAAGGCCCTTTTAACGGCTATTGATAGTTTAGTTTAGGCTAGGGTTTTTTTATTTTTTTTTGGGGGGGGGTTTATTTTGATAGGGCTAGGGTAAATTTGTATTTATTTTAGCTAGGTAGTTAGTAAATAGTTAATAACTATTTAGTAACTATTCTACCTAGTTAAAATAAATACAAACTTGCCTGTAAAATAAAAATAAACCCTAAGCTAGCTACAATGTAACTATTAGTTATATTGTAGCTAGCTTAGGGTTTATTTTATAGGTAAGTATTTAGTTTTAAATAGGAATAATTTAGTTAATGATAGTAATTTTATTTAGATTTATTTAAATTATATTTAAGTTAGGGGGTGTTAGGGTTAGACTTAGGTTTAAGTATTAATAAATTTAGAATAGTGGGGGCGACGTTGGGGACGGCAAATTAGGGGTTAATAAGTATAATGTAGGTGGCAGCGATGTTAGGGGTGGCAGATTAGGGTTAATAATATTTAACTAATGTTTGCAAGGCGGGAGTGCGGCGGTTTAGGGGTTAATATGTTTATTCTAGTGGCGGCGATGTCGGGAGTGGCAGATTAGGGTTAATAATTTTATTTTAGTGTTTGCGATGTGGGAGGGCCTCGGTTTAGGGGTTAACAGGTAGTTTATGGGTGTTAGTGTACTTTTTAGCACTTTAGTTAGGAGTTTTATGCTACAACTTTGTAGTGTAAAATTCATAACTGCTGACTTTAAAATGCGTTAGGAATCTTGGAGGTAGAGGGTGTACCGCTCACTTTTTGGCCTCCCAGGACAAACTCGTAATACTGGCGCTTTGCAAGTCCCATTGAAAAAAGACTTTACGAAATTTATGTAAGTTGATTTGCGTTAAGGTCAAAAAAGTTTGCGGTGCCCCTAAACCTGCAAGACTCGTTATACCAGCGGGCATAAAAAAGCAGCGTTATTACCTGTTAACGCTGCTTTTTAAGCTTACCGTAAAACTCGTAATCTAGCCGATAGTTAGAAATCAAAGTTAATAACCTGGCAAGAAAAACTTATTTTGCAATTATTTATCAATAACTACATGTAAATGCCTACATTTATCAAAGCTTCAAGGTGTTGAAGTAATACATTGTAAACAGATCTTTGACAGCTCACAGCTTTTAAATAACCCATTAAAAAATCATGATAACTAATGAACAGTTGATAAATTAGAATCTTATCTTGCCTAGAATATATGCTAATCTATCAGGCCTTCTACCCAGTTTGCCAAATGTTTCTGACAAAAGATTGGCAAAAAAACAAACAAAATAAAACAAAACATAACAAGGATGGCCCATAATGTGAAAGATGTAGCCTCAAAATCAACTTGTATTTTATTATACAGGGTAAATATAGATTCTTGGGAAAGATAAAATCTCTAGATAATTTTCCTGTTTGTTAGAGCTTCCTGTTCATTAGAGCCGTTTCAAATTCAAAACCTTTAGGCAGTTGATAGGTCCTCGAAAGGACATTTTGGACAACTTTAACTCTGTTTTCACAGCCATTTAGAAGCATTTCATCATCTTCAAAACACTTTGAAAGGACATAGGAGACATTATATATATATATAAAACATACATGGTATTAATTCATTAAAGATCCATTCATTCCAAGTGGAGAATAGAGAACACATATATTTATATAGGTACATATTTTTATGTATATACGTTTACTATGTGATATCCTGTGCAGCTAAGGGAATCAGAAGGAAAAGTCACTTCAGGACCCCAATATCTATAAATTGTGTGTTTATAGAGTTCCAGTTTACTAATGTGCAGCGTGAGTGATACTTTTATTTAAATATTAAAAATATAAAAACAGGCGATTTGTTGTTGTCCTGACATGAGTATAGAAGCCTGCCCACCATGCCTATACTAATAGCATGATGGACATATTTAGAAGTAGAAAAGAGGGCGCCACATAGCGTAATATTGTCGACTCAAAGCCAAAATAGGAGGTTAATGTTAAGGCTTACCAGAGGTAAATGCACCGTATTGTAACCGGTGCTGACAGGCAGGCTAACACTTTCAGTGGCTAGCACACTGGGTGGCCTCCGGCAGGCTGTACACAGGTGGTACTCAGCGTTTGTTTGATTGATGGACGTCTGTGCAGCTAATGTCTGAGACACTGCGGTAGATCAAATACTTTGAAACCTTTACCAGGAAGGCTCAAAAAGAGAACAAAGGACAACTTCCGTATGTTTAAAATCAAGGAGTTTTAATCCATACAAACTGCTACGCGTTTCTAGACCTTAAACCGGTCTTTTCTTCAGGCATACAAACAATGGGTATCCATTGTTTGTATGCCTGAAGAAAAGACCGGTTTAAGGTCTAGAAACGCGTAGCAGTTTGTATGGATTAAAACTCCTTGATTTTAAACATACGGAAGTTGTCCTTTGTTCTCTTTTTGAGCCTTCCTGGTAAAGGTTTCAAAGTATTTGATCTACCGCAGTGTCTCAGACATTAGCTGCACAGACGTTCATCAATCAAACAAACGCTGAATATCACCTGTGTACAGCCTGCCGGAGGCCACCCAGTGTGCTAGCCACTGAAAGTGTTAGCCTGCCTGTCAGCACCGGTTACAATACGGTGCATTTACCTCTGGTAAGCCTTAACATTAACCTCCTATTTTGGCTTTGACTCGACAATATTACGCTATGTGGCGCCCTCTTTTCTACTTCTAAATTACAGATACCTTCTTCCCGAAGACCAGAGGAGCCTTGCCGCCAGCACATTTGATTGCTCCACAAGACACAGCACCATTTTCTCACATGAACTAGTATGGTTTGTCCATAGACACTAATCACTCATATTTTTTTGTTAGCGCACCTCGGGGTTCCCCTTTTTTTTTTTTTATGATGGACATATTATCTACAGAATGTTGAGGCTGTATTCTGATGACAATTTGTTAATGTTGCACATTTAAATGAGTATTTTCCTTGCAGTGAAAAAAGGGGCTTCATGAATAGTTTTTTTCTGAAATCTTAAGAGGTGTGAATGAGCTATAGTATCAGTCAATTTTAGGAGACCTTCCAGTTTATTTTTTGAAAAGAGGTAGATAATACACAAAAAATTATTTTCAGGGGCTTTTCTGTTAATAGCTTGCTTGTGGCAGTGGGGTTCTTAAAAAACGAAACAATATATTATTGTGATCACTCAAGAAACTCTGCGACCAATTTGGTTAGAAAGCAAAAACTTTTTCAGGAGCAAATCACTGATATATTGTAATCAAGGCTTGTGTCACACTGGTGACTGTGCTTTTAGGCAGACCGCTTTTATTATGAGAGGCTGTGGTGTCTTTTGCAAACAGTGGTCTGGTCGGATACAAAAACACAGATAGGGATAAAAAGAAATGGCTCTAATTTAGTATATAATGTTATAATTGTAATGTTGCTTTGGTATATATGTATATGTTTGTGTGTATGTATTTGTATGTGTGTACAGTGGGGAAAAAAAGTATTTAGTCAGCCACCAATTGTGCAAGTTCTCCCACTTAAGAAGATGAGAGAGGCCTGTAATTTTCATCATAGGTATACCTCAACTATGAGAGACAAAATGTGGAAACAAATCCAGACAATCACATTGTCTGATTTGGAAAGAATTTATTTGCAAATTATGGTGGAAAATAAGTATTTGGTCACCTACAAACAAGTAAGATTTCTGGCTCTGACAGACCTGTATCTTCTTCTTTAAGAGGCTCCTCTGTCCTCCACTCATTACCTGAATTAATGGCACCTGTTTGAACTTGTTATCAGTATAAAAGACACCTGTCCACAACCTCAAACAGTCACACTCCAAGCTCCACTATGGTGAAGACCAAAGAGCTGTCAAAGGACACCAGAAACAAAATTGTAGACCTGCACCAAGCTGGGAAGACTGAATCTGCAATAGGCAAGCAGCTTGGTGTGAAGAAATCAGCTGTGGGAGCAATAATTAGAAAATGGAAGAGATACAAGACCACTGATAATCTCCCTCGATCTGGGGCTCCACGCAAGATCTCACCCCGTGGGGTCAAAATGATCACAAGAACGGTGAGCAAACATCCCAGAACCACACGGGGGGACCTAGTTAATGACCTGCAGAGAGCTGGGACCAACGTAACAAAGGCTACCATCAGTAACACACTACGCCACCAGGAACTCAGATCCTGCAGTGCCAGATGTGTCGCCCTGCTTAAGCCAGTACATGTCCGGGCCTGTCTGAAGTATGCTAGAGAGCATTTGGATGATCCAGAAGTGGATTGGGAGAATGTCATATGGTCAGATGAAACCAAAGTAGAACTGTTTGGTAGAAACACAACTTGTCGTGTTTGGAGGAGAGAGAACACCATACCTACTGTGAAGCATGGGGGTGGGCAACATCATGCTTTGGGGCTGTTTCTCTGCAAAGGGAACAGGACGATTGATCCATGTACATGAAAGAATGAATGGGGCCATGTATCGTGAGATTTTGAGTGCAAACCTCCTTCCATCAGCAAGGGCATTGAAGATGAAACGTGGCTGGGTCTTTAAGCATGACAATGATCCCAAACACACCACCCAGGCAATGAAGGAGTGGCTTCGTAAGAAGCATTTCAAGGTCCTGGAGTGGCCTAGCCAGTCTCCAGATCTCAACCCCATAGAAAACCTTTGGAGGGAGTTGAAAGTTCGTGTTGCCCAGCGACAGCCCCAGAACATCACTGCTCTAGAGGAGATCTGCATGCAGGAATGGGCCAACATACCAGCAACAGACAGTGTGACAACCTTGTGAAGACTTACAGAAAACGTTTGACCTATGTCATTGCCAACAAAGGATATATAACAAAGTACTGAGATGAACTTTTGATATTGACCAAATACTTATTTTCCACCATAATTTGCAAATAAATTCTTTCCAAATCAGACAATGTGATTGTCTGGATTTGTTTCCACATTTTGTCTCTCATAGTTAAGGTATACCTATGATGAAAATTACAGGCCTCTCTCATCTTCTTAAGTGGGAGAACTTGCACAATTGGTGGCTGACTAAATACTTTTTTTCCCCACTGTATATATGTTTATATATGTATACTTACACACATGCAAATATATACATATACACCTTTGAGTTCCTTGCAGTCAAACACATTGACCTATATCAGATTCCTTTTAAACACTTTTAATACATGTATTCAATAATAAACATTTTATTGTTTATATGTATAAATATGAGCAATACTTTATTTTAATATGTTTTACATGTGTTTTGTTATACTTTTCTTCTAGTCCTAACACTTTACTCCAGGTCTTAGGTTGCACTAACAATTTATCGCTGCTATGTATTGCTTGTAATTTGAGCGATTTCTAGTACGACCTCCCTATCCATTTAAAGTATAGGGCACGCTAAAGGAATAAGATAAATATTCTCTGGTAATTCTGTTTTACCGTGGACTTGTAATACCAGATTGTGTGCTAATCTTAACGTGGTCCCACAATAAATAAAAAACGCTCATTAAGTGGCGTAACCTACATTCCAATATGCAGTGTAAAGATATGTATATACAGTATAGAGTTCAATACACCAAGCATATCAGTAATGCACTAAATGTTAATTGTAAAAATCAGAATTATATTTCCAGTATTAAAAACGTGCTGTAAAATGTGGTTTTACATTTTGCCACACAAATCGCCCCAAAAAAAAAAAAGAATAAAAATGGAAAATCTTCTATTTATGGCACACATTCAAATAAAAAACAAAGTTGATATCATAAATAAGATGTCCAAATTCTAAGTGTCACTTATATTTATTTTGTCAAATGAGTCTTGGGGGCATATTTATGATTGTGCAAGTGAACATGATTCAATATAGTGTATTTCAACGTGTATTTAACTTTTCATGGAGGTAAGTTCGCAAATTGCAGGAATTACTGGCTAAGCCCCTTTTCTTAGATAATTTCCGCCTGCACAGGCATGGGTCAGTGATATTTTTTTTGGCCATGCTGACAACTTTTAGATAATTGGGCCCTAAGGGGCCGATTTATCATCAGTCTGTCCATCATGATCCACTCAGCGGATCATGCCCTACAGACATGGATGAATGCCGACAGCATACGCTGTCAGCATTTATCATTGCACAAGAAGCTCTTGTGAACTGCTTATGCAATGCCGCCCCCAGCAGATTCATCGGCCTCTAGCAGGGGATGTCAATCAGCCCGATCGTATAGGATCGGGCGGATTGATGTCTGCAGCGTCAGAGCAGGTGGACCAGTTATGGGGCAGCGGTCTTAAGACCGCTGCATCATAACTGCTGTTTCCGGCAAGCCTGAAGGCTCACGCGGAAACAGGGGCATCAAGCTCCATTCTGATATTTCGGCCCCTTAGTCTCATCATTTCTAAATTCTTGATGTCCAAAATCTGAAATTATTTTGTTCTTTAATAAAGTTAAGATTTTACACCCACAACCTTTTTATATTTTAGCCATTGATCAGGTGACGCAAGAAGGCATCAACATGAGAACTTTTATAAAATTGCCTATGGCAGGACATCTGCAAATGAGTTTAGATGAAGTAATCTTGGTTTATAGGTACATAAATTAGGTTCTACAGCCCTAATGACTCTTATGAATCCTGTAATAAAATAAGATGTATGGTGCAATTAATATAAACCACTTGATTGAAACCACAAGAGCTCATTGAGTTTTAACATAGTCGTAATCAGAATACCCAAGACAGCTCACATGCAATAAATTGGTTGTTGGGGGTGGGGGGGAATTTTCTATGTCGCATTCAAGAATAAAGACTTGCATGATTTAAAACACAATCAAAATATACTGTAAGGAACAATTTGTAGAGGTTAAATTATATGCTGGCTATAAATTAATCACATTAAATCTCTTCTTCCCCTAGAGAAACAATAAAGTTTTATTGGATGTAATATTGATTGCATAAAAAAAGGATGACATGATGAACACAAAAGGATTTATTGTCTGATCAAGTCTTGTTAAATCAACTTTGTCAGACTAAATTATATATGTTTACTTTACATTTCTGATATATCTGCTGCAGATCAGAGACCTATAGAGCATTATTTAAAGACAAGTGTACCTAAAATCCTGGGTGCAGTTCCAATATTTCCAATTTTCTCTTTCATTATAAGAAAAAAGGAATAAACCTATTTTTTTTTTTTTTTTTTGTTTTAAGCAAAGCGATCACTATCTTACTGAGTCAAACACAGCTGATATTGCTAACTGCCACAAGATTCAATCTCCATATTCCTGCACCTTGAATGACCAGTAATGGCTGTCAATCACAGAAAACGGAGATGGGTCAATATGGTTAACTAAGTCCAAGGGATCCATTTATAAAACTGTCAACTGTTAAATCTCATAAAATATGCTTACATAATTGACACCCCTAAGTTATTATTCTGTCATGATTGTCAAATATAGCAAAAAAATTTTGTAACATGTAGATCAATGGCAACGTAATTTGAGCGTAATGATGCTAGTACGATCATACATATAACATACAAACAAATGAAAATGTATTAAACATTCAAATGGTGCATTCGCATCCTGAATGACTCAGTGATTCTGATTTTCAATCTGCCACCTTTTAGCTAGCGAATGCCGTAGGAATCATAGAAATGTTAACGCGATGTTACAAAACTATAAATAGGTGTTTCTACCAACACAGAGCTGTTTAGTTACATCCTATGGCATCTATTTATCAAGCCGTCCACTTACTTGCATTTGACGGCACCAATACACTCGCCTAAGATCGCCTAACATTGCTGCCACGGACCTGAATCCATTCTCCAAAGTTATCAAAAAAGCTGTCAAAAAACCGTGCACCAAGTACGGGGCGATGAGCAGCAGACTGTTGTTAACTAACAGTCATCGATCTTGGTAGCCTGTCACTAAACACCCACACTATACTATACTGTTTACCCCCTATACCGCCACTCCCGGAGGCCACCTCAACTCTAATAAATGTTTTAACCCCTAAAACGCCGCTCATGGACCCCACCGCAACTAAATAAAGTGTTTAACCCCTAAACCGCTGCTTCCGGAGCCCAACGCCACCGACATTATACTTATTATCCCCTAATCTGCCACCCCCTATACCGCCGCCACCTACATTATACTTATTAACCCCTAATCTGTCGCCCCCTACACCGCCGCCACCTACATTATACTTATTAACCCCTAATCTGCCGCCCCCTACACCGCCGCCACCTACCTACATTTATTAACCCCTAATCTGCCGCCCACAATGTCGCCACTATATTAAATTTATTAACCCCTAAACCTAAGTCTAACCCTAACCCTAACACCCCCTAACTTAAATATAATTTAAATAAATCTAAATAAATATTCCTAGCATTAAATAAATTATTCCTATTTAAAACTAAAATAGGATTTTTTCTACCTTAATTCCGATTGGCTGATAGAATTTTATTAGCCAATCGGAATTGAAGGGACGCCATCTTGGATGACGTCACTTTAAGGAACTGTCATTGTTGAAGAAGACGTCGTCATAAGAGGATGCTCCGCGTCGGATGTCTCGAAGATGGAGCTGCTCCGCACCGGATGGATGAAGATAGAAGATGCCATCTGGATGAAGACTTCTGCCCGTCTGGAGGACCACTTCTGCCCGTCTGGAGGATCACTTCTGCAAGCTTCCTTGAGGACTTCGGCCCGGTTGAGTAAAGACTTCTCACAGTAGGGTGATCTTCAAGGGGTTAGTGTTAGGTTTTTTTAAGGGGGAATTGGGTGGGTTTTACAGTAGGGTTGGTAGTGTCGGTGGTGGGTTTTAATGTTGGGGGGGTTGTAATTTTTTTACAGGGAAAAGAGCTGATTACTTTGGGGCAATGTCCTGCAAAAGGCCCTTTTAATGGCTATTTGTAATTTAGAGTAGGGTAGGGCTTTTTTTATTTTGGGGGGACTTTTTTGAAAACCAGGTACACTGGGCCAGAATAGTGGCGAGAGTGCCTGGTAGAAAATTGATAACTAGCAAAAGTAGTCTGATTGTGCTGAATTTGCATTAGGAACATCTGTAATGACGTAAGCATCGATCTGTGTCGGACTAAGTCCTGCGGATCGTATGTTACATCACTAAATTCTACTTTTGCCGGTCTGTAGGGTTTGATAACTAAGGGGAATCAGGCTCACCACAAATACGCTGCGAAATTCCAGCTTATTTGCGGTTGACGGTTTGATAAATAGATGCCTTATGGCTAGATTTAGAGTTTTGTCGGTAACGACCCGCATAGCTAACGCTGGCTTTTTTCTGGCCGCACCTTTAAAATAACTCTGGTATTGAGAGTCCACAGAATGGCTGCGTTAGGCTCCAAAAAAGGAGCGTAGAGCATATTTAACGCAACTTCAACTCTCGATACCAGAGTTGCTTACGGACGCGACCAGCTTCAAAAACGTGCTCGTGCACGATTCCCCCATAGGAAACAATGGGGCTGTTTGAGCTGAAAAAAAAACCTAACACCTGCAAAAAAGCCGCGTTCAGCTCCTAATGCAGCCCCATTGTTTGCTATGGGGAAACACTTCCTACGTCTGCACCTAACACTCTAACATGTACCCCGAGTCTAAACACCCCTAACCTTACACTTATTAACCCCTATTCTGCCGCCCCCGCTATCGCTGACCCCTGCATATTATTATTAACCCCTAATCTGCCGCTCCGTAAACCGCCGCTACTTACATTATCCCTATGTACCCCTAATCTAATGCCCCTAACACAGCCGACCCCTATATTATATTTATTAACCCCTAATCTGCCCCCCACAACGTCACCTCCACCTGCCTACACTTATTAACCCCTAATCCGCCTCACTGACCCCATAATAAATAGTATTAACCCCTAATCTGCCCTCCCTAACATCGCCGACACCTAACTTAAAAAATTAACCCCTAATCTGCCGACTGGAGCTCACCGCTATTCTAATAAATGTATTAACCCCTAAAGCTAAGTCTAACACTAACACCCCCTAAGTTAAATATAATTTAAATCTAACGAAATTAATTAACTCTTATTAAATAAATTATTCCTATTTAAAGCTAAATACTTACCTGTAAAATAAATCCTAATATAGCTACAATATAAATTATATTTATATTATAGCTATTTTAGGATTTATATTTATTTTACAGGTAACTTTGTATTTATTTTAACCAGGTACAATAGCTAAAATAGTTAAAATAATTACAAAATTACCTGTAAAATAAATCCTAACCTAAGTTACAATTAAACCTAACACTACACTATCAATAAATTAATTAAATAAAATACCTACAATTACCTACAATTAAACCTAACACTACACTATCAATAAATTAATTAAATACAATATCTACAAATAAATACAATGAAATAAACTAACTAAAGTACAAAAAATAAAAAAGAACTAAGTTACAAAAAATAAAAAAATATTTACAAACATCAGAAAAATATTACAACAATTTTAAACTAATTACACCTACTCTAAGCCCCCTAATAAAATAACAAAGACCTCCAAAATAAAAAAATGCCCTACCCTATTCTAAATTACTAAAATTCAAAGATCTTTTACCTTACCAGCCCTGAACGGGGCCCTTTACGGGGCATGCCCCAAAGAATTCAGCTCTTTTGCCTGTAAAAAAAACACATACAATACCCCCCCCCAACATTACAACCCACCACCCACATACCCCTAATCTAACCCAAACCCCCCTTAAATAAACCTAACACTAAGCCCCTGAAGATCTTCCTACCTTATCTTCACCATACCAGGTTCACTGATCGATCCAGAAGAGCTCCTCCGATGTTCTGATCCAAGCCCAAGCGGGGGGGCTGAAGATGTCCATGATCCAGATGAAGTCATCATCCAAGCGGGAGCTGAAGAGGTCCATGATCCGGCTGAAGTCATTATCCAAGCGGGAGCTGAAGAGGTCCATGATCCGGCTGAAGTCTTCTATCAACGGCATCTTCAATCTTCTTTCTTCCGGATCCATCTTGCAGACCTCCGACGCGGAACATCCTGCTGGCCCGACGGACTACCGATGAATGAAGGCTCCTTTAAGGGACGTCATCCAAGATGGCGTCCCTCGAATTCCGAATAGTGGTGAGCTCCAGTCGGCAGATTAGGGGTTAATGTTTGAAGTTAGGTGTCGGCGATGTTAGGGAGGGCAGATTAGGGGTTAATACTATTTATTATAGGGTTAGTGAGGTGGATTATGGGTTAATAACTTTATTATAATAGTGGTGCAGTCCGCTCTGCAGATTAGGGGTTAATAAGTGTAGGCAGGTGGAGGCGACGTTGTGGGGGGCAGATTTGGGGTTAATAAATATAATATAGGGGTCGGCGGTGTTAGGGGCAGCAGATTAGGGGTACATAAGGATAACGTAAGTAGCGGCGCTTTGCAGTCGGCAGATTAGGGGTTAATTATTGTAGGTAGCTGGCGGCGACGTTGTGGGGGGCAGGTTAGGGGTTAATAAATACAATACAGGGGTCGGCGGTGTTAGGGGCAGCAGATTAGGGGTACATAAGGATAACGTAGGTGGCGGTCGGCATATTAGGGGTTAAGTAATTTTAATCCAGTGGCGGCGATGTGGGGGGACCTCGGTTTAGGGGTACATAGGTAGTTTATGGGTGTTAGTGTACTTTAGAGCACAGAGATTTATAAACCGGCGTTAGCCCAAAAAGCTCTTAACTACTGACTTTTTTCTGCGGCTGGAGTTTTGTCGTTAGATTTCTAACGCTCACTTCAGACACGACTCTAAATATAGGCGTTAGAAAGATCCCATTGAAAAGATAGGATACGCAAATGGCGTAGGGGGATCTGCGGTATGGAAAAGTCGCAGCTGAAAAGTGAGCGTTAGACCCTTTCCTGACTGACTCCAAATACCGGCGGTAGCCTAAAACCAGCGTTAGGAGCCTCTAACGCTGGTTTTCACGGCTACCGCCAAACTCTAAATCTAGGCCTTAGTGTCCTCTTATGGAGACATTCAGAATGAATATGTTTAGTGATTTTACATTTGCAATAATCCTTTGATGCAGAAGGAGATTAGAAAACCAGCAACAGGAAATATAATAAAATGTGTTTGTGAGATATTCAATGTTTGATAGTTAAAATATTATTACTTTTCATTTGCCATTGTGTTTTGGTAATTAGAAGGCCGCTAATTGCAGTTGCGCACCACACTTTTATTATTCCCTGCAGTGAAGGGGTTAATTAGGTAGCTTGTAAGGTTAATTTTAGCTTTAGGGGTAGATTTACCAAGTAGCGGATGCTGCAATCAAACCCCAATGTTTCCGGATCGCCGGAAACAAGAGTTAAGAAGCTGCGGTCATAAGACCGCTTGCCTTAACTCATCCGCCACCTCTGAGGTGGCAGACCGCAATCATCCCGATCAGATATGATCGGCATGATTGACACCCCCTGCTAGTCACCTACTGGCCGCAAATGTGCAGGGGGTGGCATTGCACAAGCATTTCACAATGCCGATGCCGGGTGGACATGATTCACTGTAGGGATCAGCCCCCTAGTGTAGAGATCAACCTCCCATCTGACACTTCACACCCCCTGATCCCTCTCAAACAGCTCTCTTCCCTCCACCACCTCCCCACTGATCACCACATCTTATGTACTGACAGACAGTCTGCTAGTATGCAGTTTTAGACGGTTTTTTTTTTTTTATTATTATTTTTAATATTGTCTTAAGTGTAGGATTACCCCTTTACCTTCCCACCTCCCTGATCCCTCCCAAAAAGCTCTCTAACCCTCCCCTTAGATCTGCCATCTTACTAACTAGATCTGCCATCTTAGGTACTGGCAGCTGTCTGCCAGTTCCCAGTTTTCCAAAATTTGGCAATTTTATTTAGTGAAAAAAACAAAATACACATATTTTCTGTAGTGTAGCTTCCCCCACATAATTTACCCCCCTCCCAAATCGCTTTTCCACCCTCTAATCCCACCTCCACTGTATGATTCACCCTCTCCCTCCTTCCCCTTCCCTTCTGCTCTGAATGATTTTTTTTCTGTAGCATAGCGGTCCCGCCCCTCCCGCTATATTTACTATATTTACACTTTTAGAGTTACCAGCTCCTACTGAGCATGTGCAGGAAGTCACAAAATATACATATATGCATTTGTGATTGGCTGATGGCTGTCACATGATACAGGAGGAGTGGAAATAACTTTAAATTTTGTTGGAAAAAATCTACTACTCATTTGAAGTTCAAACTAAGTGATATTGCATTGTCTTGTTGTTATCATGCATTTTTAATGAAGAACATTTTACCATATATTCTTTCATAATTTATTTTCACCCAATTGCATGTGATTAAGGGGCTGACTTTATTTGACTTGTGCACTGGTGAAAAATTAGTTTAGACCAAAAAATTTATTTTAGATTTTTCAAAATGTTCGGTCTGGGTGTTTTTCATACATACAGGCATTTTGTTCATACAAAAATTGGATTCAGATTTGTTATCTTAATTTCAAATGGAAACAACTGATATAGACAATTAATATTAACAAAATCTTACATTATATCATTCAACCAATTAAAGAACCTTTTTTAAAAAACAAAACAAAAAAAACACACAACTGTGTATAACTAAAACCCAGCATTTAGTGCCTGACCAGCTGCCTTTAACAATAGTCATTAGTGGACTACCGGTGGGAGGAGCTTGACGGAGGCAGCAGGTTATGTGAGCTCTGTATCACCACTCCATAGAACTGTTTTCTACAGCGTCTTCTATGCTCCCACGCACAAGCCTTGCTAAGTTACAGCCTAAGAGACAATAGGGCAGTAATTTTTGTCTGCAATCCAGCGTGCGGGATGCTACAACCGCCTGTTGCCAAAGTCCCAGGGTGAGAGGTTCGGCACATCAGCACCATTATGGATCTGGCCGAAGTGCCGCATGTAGGCTTTAATCAGCCTTTCTACTCACCTAAGCATCAGACTCCATGAGACATATATATCCCGCTGGCCAGACAATAATTGCAGGGACATCTACTGATTGGCTACCTGAAGACAACAGGAACCAGGCGTACATGCTGCAGAACGGACAGGAGGGTAACATATATCCATTCACCCATTAGCTACACTGCCCTAGCTCACATACTGCATCAGTCACAAGCACATGGGACACACTCAGCTAGCATAAGGCTGCACCAACCAAGTTAATTGAGTGCTTAATTGACTGTTTAAGCCACAACAGCTTATTCATAAAAGAACTGTACGCACCTTTTCTAACAGAATATTTTACACAGACGCAGTTCCAATAAAGGAAGGAAGTGACAAGAGGGTGCTGATTGCAGAGGAGAACTTGAATCAGAGATAGTGGTTAATGCATCTTTAATACTTCCAACTAATGGAAAGCATGTACCTTTCATTTGAAAGCTTTACTCAGTCCAATTTGATATGGGACTACCTGCATCTACACTAAATCAAATATGAGTTGAATGGGACTTTATATTTAACCCCCCCTCCCATCACTTACAGCTTTTTCAGTGTCTCCAACTAATACATCAACTTAAACAGCAGCTCCTATGTATTAGGGGTGTAACCAAAATCTAGTTGGCCTTCTTTAAATTGCCTCAGGAAAATCAGATATTATATACAAAATAGTTTGAGGGATCTTTTCAACAAATATAATACTACAACTACTTGGCATATGCAGATATATTACAATAGCTTTTAAAAGACCACAAACAAAATGGTGTCTAAGGGGAAAAATCCGTACAGGAGAGCAAAGTACAAAGCTAATGTTCACCCCACACCAGAGACCCCAAACAAGGCTGAAGAGATAGCAGCAATACAAGACTCACATCCAATAGTGGCTCAAATCTCTGTCCTGTTTCTTCCCATAATAGAGCAGCTTCAAATGGGAGTTGAATCTATATAAACAGAATTTAAACAATACGCCAGAAGGCTCACACATGTGGAACACCGTGTTTCTGAAGATGAAGACCGACACAGAGCAGTGACTTCAACTGTGAACCAACTACAGCAACAAAACACAGAACTAAAAGTGTGACTTGATTGTGGTGACATAGCTTACTGACCTAGCTGTTATTAAAATCCCTTCCCCCCAGATACACCTTTCTCGCTTAACTAAAGACACTCCCAATAGCCTTTGACTGGCATTTTATAAACCACTCCCTATTGAATTGGGGTATAAAGAACTGGAACACCAAAGCCACTCTCTTTATTATCCTGTTCCTGCTGAAAAGATGGCTGATGTTGGACACACTGGAGAATGTGGCTAAGTATATTCCTTGGATAAAATCCTGTGATTATTTTAGCAGTGTTGCAGAAATTGGGTTTTTGGTAAAGTTGCCCTGTGTTAATTATTTGGACTGTTTTGCTGTAAAATAGATGTGTATATGTACCTGTAAATATTTCTCTTATTATTAACATATATTGATTCCTAAAAAACTCTTCAGGAAAAAATGGGGACCCTTTTAAATTAATAACCAAATAAGAGAAATATTTACAGGTACATATACACATCTATTTTACAACAAAACAGTCCAAATAATTAACACAGGGCAACTTTACCAAAAACCCAATTTCTGCAACACTGCTAAAATAATCACAGGATTTTATCCAAGGAATATACTTAGCCACATTCTCCAGTGTGTCCAACATCAGTCATCTTTTTCAACGTATTGCCCAATTTCCCTGCTCAATACGGACTATAAGTTACTGACCAAAATTTTAGCACTAGGCTGAGTATTACCATCAATTATTCATGAAGATCAGACTGGATTTGTGCAGGGCAGATCCTCAGTTAAAAACATTAGGAAGGTCCAACTAAACCTATCATATTTCTGGAAAAACAGAAAAGACCCTGAATTATTAAAGCATCCTAAAGAATGCATGCTAGCCTTAGATGCAGAAAAGGCCTTTGATAAGGTGTTATGAAGAGGACGCTCCACACTGGATGTCTTTGACGATCCCCGCTGCCGGGATAAAGATAGAAGATGCCCCTGTGATGGATGAAGATGTTGCCGCCTGGATGAAGACTTCTCGCCTCCTGGATGTCCGAACTTCAGCAACCGTGAGTAGATATTCCGGGGTTAGTGTTAGGTATTTTTTTTTTTTTTGGGATGCTTTTTTTCAGATTAGGGTTTGAGCTTTTGAAAAAGAGCTAAATACCCTTTTAAGGGCAATTAAAAAGAACTGAATGCCCTTTTAGGGACAATGTCCATACAAATGCCCCTTTAAGGGCAATGGGTAGCTTAGTTTTTTTTAGAGTTAGGTTTTTTTATTTTGGGGGTTTGTTTGGGTGGTGGGTTTTACTGTTGGGGGACTTTTTTTTTTTTACAGGTAAAAGAGCTGTTTAGCTTAGGGCAATGCCCTACAAAAGGCCCTTTTAAGGGCTATTTGTAGTTTATTGTAGGTTAGGGGGTGTTTTTATTTTGGAGTGTTTTTTATTTTTCATAATTTAGTGTTTATTATTTTTTGTAATTTTAGATTTTTTAATTTTCTCGTAGTGTTAGTTTTTTTAAATTTGTAATTTAGATTTTTTAATTTGTAGTATTTTTTATTTTATTAGAATAGTTATATTAGGTTTATTTATAGTTTAATGTTAGATTTATTTTTATTTCACAGGTAAGTTTTTATTTATTTATTTAAATATAGTTATATTGTAATTTTAATTTAAAGTTAGGGGGATGTTAGGTTTAGGGGTTAATGGTTTAATTTAGTGTTTTGCAATGTGGGGGGCCGGCGGTTTAGGGGTTAATAGGTTTATTTAGTGGCAGAGATTTGGGAGGCCGGAGGTTTAGGGGTTAATAGTTTTTTTTAGTTGCAGAGATGTGGGAGGCCAGAGGTTTAGGAGTTAATAACTTTATTATAGTGTCGGCGATGTCGGGGAGCGTTGGAATAGGGGTTAATAACTTTATTATAGTGACGGTGATGTTGAGGAGTGGCAGAATGGGGGTTAATAACTTTACTTAGGTGCCGGCGATGTTAGGGGCAGCAGATTAGGGGTTAATAACCTTATTTAGGTGTCGGCGATGTTGGGGGTGGTAGATTAGGGGTTAATAACTTTATTTAGGTGTTGGTGATGTTGGGGCAGCAGATTAGGGGTTAATAACTTTATTTAGGAGTCGGCAATGTCGGGGGCGGCAGATTAGGGGTGTTTAGACTTGGGGTTTATGTTAGGGTGTTAGGTTTAAACGCAACTTTTCTTTCTTCATAGACATCAATGGGGTTGCGTTACGGAGAATTTTTATTCCGCACTTCAGGTGTCAGTTTTTTTCTAACACTCTCTCCCCATTGATGTTTATGGGGAGAGAGCACGTCAAAGCAGTCATTGGATTTTGTGCGGGATGGAGCTAAACGCCATCATATCGCACGCACAAGGAGGCTCTTCAGTAACTCGTAATGGCAGCGCTATGGAGGGTAAAATAAAGCAACTTTTTTGGCATTAGTTTCGCACCCTGTTTAGCGCAAAACTTGTAATCTGGGTGTTAGTGTGGCAATGCCCCCGTCTAACAAAATATTGGAAGAGAATAGCATACTGGCTCAAAACTAAATGTAAAATTGATTTCCTGTTAGATAATACCAACATTCTTCTTCTTGACCTTCCTAAAGGTTTAAAAACGTGTGATAAATTACTAGGCACAGCCATACTAATTGCCAGATGACTAGTGTTTAAAACATGGATTACTTCAACCATACCCACTTTAGCACAATTTAAAAATTCCCTCTTTCACCAACTGATACTCAAACTGTATGACTCAATAGGAGACATGGTACATAGAACAACTAATTCTATACATACATGGAAATGTTATATACACAGTCTACTTCAGCGTTTGCAAGCACAGTTGCTCTACCCTCTAAGGAGTACAGACTTTATGCTAAATGCTCAACTTAGGTGAGAACGGATGATAAAATTCGACTGAATCAGCTAGACAATAGCGACTTAATAAGACCTAGAAGCTGTAAAGATTTGAGGAAAGAATCCATCGATTTAAATATCTTACTTGCATTGTATCTGTTATATTCTTTTTGCATTCTGTTCATGTCAATGAGATCAAAATAAAAGTTTGAAAACAAAAAACCATTAATCATTAGTAATATATACATTTTTTGGCACCAAACGGCATGAATGAATGAACAAATTGATTTTACCAAGCAATCATTTGTTTTTCATCCATTTTATTCGTGTATCAAACGACTCGACAATCAACAAAATTTGAGACAAATTTGCATTTTTCCAAGCCCGAATGCAAATCTCTGATAAATAATTTCATCAGACATCATCAGGCTCGTAAAGTCATCAGCTAAGGTAAACCATTCCGGGTAATGACTTTAGAATGGTTAGCAGATTACCTTACTGATTACATCACAAACATGAACACCCAGTGAATGGCTCTAGAGTCATTTATTACTTCAGAAGGATTCCAGGAAGATCATCTGTTTTGACTCTAGGGTATATCTATGCCATTAAAACGTTCAGATTGGCTCTACAAAGAAAGCTAATGATGTGGGTAGATTGGTCACCAAAAACAATGGCAGCACACCATGTTTTAATGTGTTTAGAAAGGGTTTACACTCTGCTGGTGTGTAAATGTATTACAATACTCCACAAAAGTCTTAAACAAGTTGTTCTATGCCCCAGACAGGGAAACTGTCCACACACATTGGCTGACAGCCATGCAGCATCTTGCTACAGGTGCATCTTAAGAAAGGCACAGTAAAGGCAAAATGAAACTAAAGTGGATTAGGTAGGAAAGTTTTAGAAAATTGCATGCTCTACCTGGAATGTAATCGTGAACATTTCATTTTGACTTTACAGTCATGTTAAATTGCAACAGGCCAGTGAAAACTGAGATGATATGTGCTAATCTTTTAAACATTTACCAAGGACAATATGCAGCAGAGGATCGTGTAATCCACTTACACAAAGTATTAACTGTAGTTTACAAACATTTTACAATTCTGCTCTACATCAAAACACCCAATACATTGTACACAATATGCGCAAGTCATTAAATATTTTATTAGTCAAAACAATATTATTCAACCTTTTTAATGTTAAGTTTAAGATACTTAGAAGCCACAATATACAAATCTATTATCTATCTATCTATCTATCTATCTATCTATTATCTATCTATCTATCTATCTATCTATCTATCTATCATCTATCTATTATCTTTCTATCTATGATCTATCTATCTATCTATCTATCTACCTATCTTCTATCTACTTTCTATCTATCTATCTATCTATCTATCTATCTATCTATCTGTCTGTCTGTCTGTCTGTCTGTCTGTCTATCTATCTATCTATCTATCTATCTATCTGCATGTCTGTCTGTGTCTATCTATCTGTCTGTCTGTCTGCCTGTCTGTGTCTATCTATCTATCTATCTATCTATCAATTAAGCAATCAATCAATCAATCAATCAATCAATCTGTCTATCTATGTATCCATCTATCTATTGTCTCTCTGTCTGCTTGTCTATCTATATCTATCATGTATCTGTTTGTGTCTATCAGTCTGTCTGTGTCTATCTATCTATCTATCTATCTATCTATAATCTATCTATCTATCTGTCTGTCTGTCTGTCTATTTATCTGTCTGTCTGTTTCTGTCCGTCTGTCTATCTATCATCTATCTATCTATCTATCTATCTATCTATCTATCTATCTATCTATCTATCTATCTATCTATCAATATATCTGTCTATATATGTATCCATCTATATTTTGTCTCTCTATCTGTTTATCTATATATATGTGTCTATCATATATCTGTCTGTGTCTATCTATCTATCTATCTATCTATCTATCTATCTATGTATCATCTATCTATCTATCATCTATCTATATATCTACTATCTATCTATCTATCTATCTATTTATGTATTTATCTTTCAATCATGTATCTATCTTTCAATAATCTATCTATCTATCTTTCTATCTATCATCTATCTATCTATATGCATGTCTGTCTGTGTCTATCTATCTATCTATCTATCTATCTATCTATCTATCTGTCTGTCTGTCTGTCAATCTATCTATCTATCTATCTTTCTATCTATCTGCATGTCTCTCTGTGTCTATCTATCTATCTATCTATCTATCTATCTATCTGTCTGTCTGTCTGTGTCTTTCTATTTATCTATCTATCTATTAAGCAATCAATCAATCAATCAATCAATCTATCTGTCTATCTATGTATCCATCTATCTATTGTCTGCTTGTCTATCTATATCTATCATGTATCTGTTTGTGTCTATCAGTCTGTCTGTGTCTATCTATCTATCTATCAATCAATCTATCTATCTGTCTGTCTGTCTATCTATCTATTTATATATCTATCTATCTTTATATCTGTCCTTGTCTGTTTGTCTATCATCTATCTATCTATCTATCTATCTATCTGTCTGTCTGTCTGTCTGACTATCTATCTATCTATCTATCTATCTATCTATCTATCTATCTATATATCTGCATGTCTGTCTGTGTCTATCTATCTATCTGTCTGCCTGTGTCTATCTATCTATCTATCAATTAAGCAATCAATCTATCTGTCTATGTATGTATCCATCTATCTATTGTCTCTCTGTCTGCTTGTCTATCTATAGCTATCATGTATCTGTTTGTGTCTATCAGTCTGTCTGTGTCTATCTATCTATCTATCTATCTATCTGCCTGTCTATCTATATATCATCTATCTATCTGTCTGTCTGTCTATCTATTTATCTGTCTGTCTGTTTCTGTCCGTCTGTCTATCATCTATCTATCTATTTATCTATCTATCTATCAATTAAGCAATCAATAGATCTGTCTATATATGTATCCATCTATCTATTGTCTCTCTATCTGTTTATCTATCTATATGTGTCTATCATATATCTGTCTGTGTCTATCTGTCTGTCTGTCTCTATCTATCTATCTATCTATCTATCTATGTATCATCTATCTATTATTTATCTATCTATCTATCTATCTATCTCTATATCATCTATCTATATATCTATATTTCATTTATCTATCTACTATCATCTATCTATCTATCTATCTATCTATCTATCTATCTATCTATTAATGTATTTATCTTTCAATCATGTATCTATCTATCTTTCAATAATCTATCTATCTATCTTTCTATCTATCATCTATCTATCTATCTATCATCTATCTATCTATCTATCTATCTATCTATCTATCTATCTATATATCTGTCTGTCTGTCTGTCTGTCTGTGTCTATCTATCTGTCTGTCTGTCTATCATCTATCTATCTATCTATCTATCTATCTATCTATCTATCTATCTATCTATCTATCTATCTATCTATTAATTAAGCAAGCAATCTTTCTGTCTATCTAAGTATCCATCTATCTATTGTCTTTCTGTCTGTTTGTATATCTATATCTGTCTATCATATATCTGTTTGTGTCTATCTGTCTGTCTGAGTCTATCTATCTATCATCTATCTATCTATATTTGTATCTATCTATCTATCTGTCTATCTATCATCTATCTATCTATCTATCTATCTCTCTATCTATATTTGTATCTATCACCAGATCTAATCCACACAGTTTGCAGACATTCAAACCACACTTTTACCTCTGGGTAGATTTCTACAATAAAAGACAGACTCATAGGACAATTACATCATGAGGCAAAACATGTGCGTACTGCGCTGGAGTTCGACTGAGTTTTTAACATAACAGAATATCAAGCAGACTGTTATTTGTTAGGACATAACTTAAAACAAGCCTCATGACACACAGTGGCAACTACTGCAGATTATCCTAATTGGTCTATGGTTTGTTACCTATTTCTGGGATGAGGAGGGAGGAAAATCTTATTTTTTTTGTTTTAATAACTCTATGAAACTGTTACATATTACAGAGAAACAAGAAAAGAAATAAGCGAGCAGAGAGCAAGCAGCAGACACTGTTAATTATGTTTGGGTTGTGCAGATAGGAAGATGTAAGAAACCCTTCTGCCTTTGGCTTTCTCTGTTGTGCATTTTTCTAGTTATTGGTCAAGGGGAATAAGATCAATAGGACATGCTAAGTGGTAGTAAATATAGCACTGCTGCCTCTTTGCTCATTGTTTATATATTTATTTAATGCAAATTTAATGAGATGTAGAGTAAAATTGTTTATGAATACATTTAGGCAAAAAAAAATAATACATACAAATAGTAGTTTCCTTTTAATTAAAAACTAAATAAATGAAAAGGTATTTTAGCACTGCTAATAATTGTCGGCTAAATTACAAGTTTTGCGGTACGGCTATACCGCTGAAAAATTGGCCATCGCGCATGAAATGGATGGTAATGCATACTACGAGTCGCATCGGTATAGCTATACTGCAAGCATTTTAGCCTGTAACGCAATGTCCATTCTGCACTCAAAAAATGTGAGTGCAGTATTTTTCATAGTGCTGTATTACAGGTTGTGCGGTCCGGCTAAAAATGCTTGTGTTACATTCTATACTGACACAAGCCATTCCACAATCTGAGATCAGTAGTTATGGATTTTGCAAAACAGAATATCTACTCACGGTTTCTGAAGTCCGATCATCCATCCTTATCCAGGTGGCGAGAAGTCTTCATCCAGGTGGTGACATCTTCCTCCATCGCGAGACAATCTTCTATCTTCATCCTGGTGGCACGGAGCTGTGGAGGCATGGAGTGGAGCTGTCCAGGATGGGTAATGACAACCAGCATGGAGAGTGTCCTCTTCATATGATCACTGCTGTACACTGAAGCTTTAAGGCAGGGTACCTGCATTCCTATTGGCCGACATTTTAAAATCATCCAAAAGGATGAAGCTACTGAAATCCTATTGGCTGTTAGGTACCCCATTTTTAAATGGGTACCTTGCATTCAAGCTTCAGTGTATGGCGGTGATTGTATGAAGAGGAAGCTCCGCACTGGATGTCATCCCCAGCCTTGGACAGCTCCGCGCCTTCACAGCTCCGCGGCACCAGGATGAAGATAGAAGATTGTCTCGTGATGGAGGAATATGTCACCACCTGGATGAAGACTTCTCGCCACCTGGATAAGGATGGATGATCAGACTTCAGGAACCATGAGTAGATATTCTGGGGTTAGTGTTTTTTTTTCATTTATGGTGTGGTTTTTTTTTTTTAGATTAGGGCTTTGGACAGAGTAAAAGAGCTGAATGCCCTTTTAAAGACAATGTCCATACAAATTCCCCTTTAGGGGCAATGGGTAGTTTAGGATTTTTTTAGACTAAGGTGTTTTATTTTTGGGGGTTGGTTGGGTGGGGTTTTTTACTTTTAGGGGGGATTTTGTAATTTTTTTAATGTGAAAGAGCTGTTTAATTTAGGGCAATGCACTACAAAATACTGGTTGTTTATTGTTAGGTTAGGGGGTGTTTTTATTTGGGGGGGGCTTTTTTATTTTTATAGGGCTATTAGATTAGGTGTAATTGTTTTCATTTTTGATAATTTCGTTTTTTATTTTTCGTAATTTTAGTGTTTATTATTTTTTGTAATGTTAGATTTTTTTAATATTTTCGTAGTATTAGGTTTATTTAATCTTGTAATTTAGGTTTTTTATTTTTTCAAAGTGTTAGTTTTTTAATAATGTAATTTAGAATTTTTAATTGTTAGTTTTTTTTTATTTTATTAGAATAGTTATGTTAGGTTAATTTATAGTTTAATCTTATTTTTTTTATTTCACGGGTAAGTTTTTATTTATTTTAAGATAGTTATATTGTAACTTTTAATTTAAAGTTAATGGGGTTTCGGGGTTAATAGTTTAATTTAGTGTTTTGTGATGTGGGGGGGGCGGTTTAGGGGTTAATAGGTTTAGTATTTTTAGTTGCAGTGTTGGGGATGGCAGTTTAGGGGTTAATACTTTACATAGTGTTGGCGATGTGGGGGGCCGGCTGTTTAGGGGTTAATAGGTTTATTATAGTAGTAGCGATGTGGGTGGGCGACGGATTAGGGGTGTCTAGACTAGGGGTTTATGTTAGGGTGTTAGGTTTAAACTTTTTTTCCCCATAGACATCAATGGGGTTGTGTTACGGTGATTTGCCATTGTGCGATTGCAGGTGTTAGTTTTTTTTTAACACTCTCTCCCCCTTGATGTCTATGGGGGAAATTGTGCACAAGCACATAAACTCAGCCCTTGGCTTTTGGGCGGCATGGAGCTTAGCGCACCATAATGCACAGCACAAGGAGGTTTTTCAGTAACTCGTAATGGCAGTGATATGGAAAGTGTTGTACTGCTCATTTTATTGCGTTATTTACGCACCCGGTATAGTGCAAAACTTGTAATCTAGCCGTGTATGCAGTACACAGATATTGTAGTTAATGCTTTTTCTTTCTGGCTTTTTTTTTATTTTACTATACAAGATTTGCTATTTTAGAAGCTTCCAGCCAACTATCTTAAACTATCTGCTAGATTACGAGTCTTGCGTTAGCCTTAAAAGCAGCGTTGAGAGGTCCCAACGCTGCTTTTTAACGCCCGCTGGTATTACGAGTCTTGCAGGTACAGGTGTACCACTCACTTTTCTTCCGCGACTCAAACATACCGCAAATCCACTTATGTCAATTGTGTATCCTATCTTTTCAATGGGATTTGCCTAACACCGGTATTACGAGTCTTGGAAGAAGTGAGCGGTAGACCCTCTCCTGTCAAGACTGATACTGCATTTAAAAGTCAGTAGTTAAGAGTTTTATGGGCTAATGCCATAACATAGAACTCTTAACTAAAGTGCTAAAAAGTACACTAACACCCATAAACTACCTATTAACCCCTAAACCGAGGCCCCCCCCCCCACATCACAAACACTTAAATAAAAAAAAATTTTAACCCCTAATCTGCCGACCGGACATCGCCGCCACTTTAATAAATATATTAACCACTAAACCGCTGCACTCCCGCCTCGCAAAAAGGAGTTACATTTTATTAACCCCTAATCTGCTGTCCCTAACATCGCCGACACCTACCTACATTTAGGATTATACTGAAACCGGCGTCACTTCCGGTTGTTTTGCTGAGTCCGCAGACGCTGCCAGGAACGCCACACCTTTGTGTCTCTCACTACATTTATTAACCCCTAATCTGCCAACCCCAATGTCGCCGCTACTATATTAAATTTATTAACCCCTAAACCTAAGTCTAACCGTAAGTCTAACCCCCCTAACTTAAATATAATTTAAATAAAACAAAATAAAATTACTAGAATTAAATAAATGATTCCTATTTAAAACTAAATACTTACCTATAAAATAAACCCTAAGATAGCTACAATATAACTAATAGTTACATTGTATCTAGCTTAGGGTTTATTTTTATTTTACAGGCAACTTTGTATTTATTTTAACTAGGTACAATAGTTATTAAATAGTTATTAACTATTTAATAGCTACCTAGTTAAAATAAATATAAATTTACCTGTAAAATAAATCCTAACCTAAATTTCAATTACACCTAACACTACACTATCATTAAATGAATTTACTAAATTATCTACAATTAACTACAATTAAATAAAATAAACTAAAGTACGAAACCCCCCACTAAATTACAGAAAAAAAAAATAATTACAAGAATTTTAAACTAATTACACCTACTCTAATCCCCCTAATAAAATAAAAAAGCCCCCCAAAATAATAAAAATCCCTACCCTATACTAAATTACAAATAGCCCTTAAAAGGGCTTTTTACGGGGCATTGCCCCAAAGTAACCAGCTCTTTTACCTGTAAAAAAAAAGAAAATAGCCCCCCCAACATTAAAACCCACCACCCACACACCCAACCCTACTCTAAAACCCACCCAATCCCCCCTTAATAAAACCTAACACTAACCCCTTGAAGATCACCTTACAGTGAGACGTATTCACCCAGCCGGGCACAAGTGGTCCTCCAGAGGGGCAGAAGTCTTCATCCGATCCAGGCAGAAGAGGACCTCCAGACGGCCAGAAGTCTTCATCTAGGCGGCATCTTCTATCTTCATCCATCCGGAGTGGAGCGGGTCCATCTTGAAGCCAGCCGACGCAGAGCATCCATCCAAACCGACGACTACACGAGGAATGACGGTTCCTTTAAATGACGTCATCCAAGATGGCATCCCTTGAATTCCGATTGGCTGATAAGATTCGGAATTAAGGTAGGAAAAATCCTATTGGCTGATCCAATCAGCCAATAAGATTGAGCTCGCATTCTATTGACTAATTGGAACAGCCAATAGAATGCGAGCTCAATCCTACTGACTGATTGGATCAGCCAATAGGATTGAACTTCAAACCTATTGGATGATTGCATCAGGCAATAGGATTTTTCCTACCTTAATTCCGATTGGTTCATTTAAAGGAACCGTCATTTGTCGTGAAGTCGTCGGTCTGGATGGATGCTCCGCGTCGGCTGGCTTCAAGATGGACCCGCTCTGGATGGATGAAGATAGAAGATGCCGTCTGGATGAAGACTCCTGGCCGTCTGGAGGTCCTCTTCTAACCGGATCAGATGAAGACTTCTGCCCCTCTGGAGGACCACTTGTGCCCGGCTGGGTGAAGATGTCTCACGGTAGGGTGATCTTCAAGGGGTTAGTGTTAGGTTTTATTATGGGAGGATTGGGTGGGTTTTAGAGTAGGGTTGGGTGTGTGGGTGGTGGATTTTAATTTTGGGGGATATTGTCTTTTTTTTTTACAGGTAAAAGAGCTGATTACTTTGGGGCAATGCCCCGCAAAAAGCCCTTTTAAGGGCTATTTGTAATTTAGTATAGGGTAGGGATTTTTTATTATTTTGGGGGGCTTTTTTATTTTATTAGGGGGATTAGAGTAGATGTAATTAGTTTAAAATTCTTGTAATTATTTTATTTTTTTCTGTATTTTTTTTTTCGTACTTTATTTTATTTAATTGTAGTTAAATGTAGGTAATTTAGTAAATTAATTTAATGATAGTGTAGTGTTAGGTGGAATTGTAATTTAGGTTAGGATTTATTGTACAGGTAAATTTGTATTTAGTTTATCTAGGTAGCTATTAAATAGTTAATAACTATTTAATAACTATTGTACCTAGTTAAAATAAATACAAACTTGTTTGTAAAATAAAAATAAACCCTTAGATACCTACAATGTAACTATTAGTTACATTGTAGCTATCTTAGGGTTTATTTTATAGGTAAGAATTTAGTTTTAAATAAGAAATAATTAGTTAATTGTAGTAATTTTATTTATATTTATTTAAATTATATTTAAGTTAGAGGGTGTTAGGGTTAGACTTAGGTTTAGGGGTTAATAACTTTATTATAGTGGCGGCGACATTGGCGGCGGCAGATTAGGGGTTAATAAGTGTAGGTAGGTGGTGGCGACATTGGGGGCGGCAGAATTGGGGTTAATAAATAAAAAGTAGGTGTCGGCAATGTTGGGGGCAGCAGATTAGGGGTTCATAGGGATAGTGTAGGAGGCGGCAGTGTCCGGAGCGACAGATTAGGGGTTAATAATATAATGCAGGTGTTGATAATGTCGGGGGTGGCAGATTAGGGGTTAATAAGTGTAATATTAGGGGTGTTTAGACTCGGGGTTCATGTTAGGGTGTTAGGTGTAGACATAAATTTTGTTTGCCCATAGGAATCAATGGGGCTGTTTTGTTTTTGGGGGTTTTCAGCCGATTCTGCCCCATTGATTCCTATGGGGAAATCGTGCACAAGCACATTCAGCCAGCTCACCGCTGACTTAAGCAGCGCTGGAATTGAGGTGAGATGTGGAGCTAAATTCTGCTCTACGCTCACCTTTTTGTGGCTAATTCCGGGTTAAAAGAAACCTGTAATACCAGCGTTGTCTTAAGTGAGCGGTGATAAAAAAAATGCTTGTTAGCACTGCATCCCTGTTACCGCAAAACTCGTAATCTCGCTGTATGTGTTTTAGTTTTCCAAGTGACAAAGTGGGTGGTAAAGTCAACCAGATGCTATACTGTCCACTACACTTACCGTATAGCAAGCGCACTCTTGCGCCGTTGTCTCACAGTAGAAGTAGTTCATTCTTCCACTTTGATGCAGAAGCAAGTGACTATTCTCTATGCCAACTTTGTGATCCCAGATTGATGGCACTGTAATGCTTTGTGTCCCCAACAATAACATTATGTAGCTATCTGGTTTATAGCTTTTTATTGTTTTCTTATTTATTGGTTGTTGTTATGAGATATTTATAAACAGACCTAGATTTGTTTGTTTAAATCTGCTGTTTGTTGAGATCACAATTATAGTTCATAAATCTGCAATGCAGTAAAGAATAATATTGTACTTGTTACAATGTATCCATGCAACTGATAGTAAAAATAAACAAACACTATAGTGCACAGTGCCTGAAACTGATATTATGCTGTGAGAAGCGCACAATATGTTAATTAGCACTCATATACAACATAGTTATTGCTAAATGTTTCTATTTGATCTATAAACTGATGTATATTAATGTGAGTCTGCAGCTTGGGTCTAGGTTACCCTCCAGCTGTCAATGCTGCAGTGGGTTGTTAGGCAAAGTGTAGTAGCTCTCTGTGCCAGACAAAAAGGTTAAACCTCTAACTAAGGGTTTGGCATCATTTTATGAGCAATGCTGTAGCAATGAAACATATGCCATGTCTTAATCAGATTTGATTATAATAAAGAATACATATTTATTGTTATTTTTTATTATTATAATAATTATTATTATTTATCATCACCATCATTAGAAGAATAAGAAGAAATAAAAAGAACAAACAACTGATCAGACTTCTGGCTCTAGAGCCCCACTGTCAGATTCTACCTATATCAGACTTCGGATCAGACCCTTTTGCTGCACACCCATACTCATATCACACCTTAAATTAGACCCCTTTTCTGCAGCCCCTCTGTCAGACTTGGACCCATATCAGACCTCAGATCAGACTCCTGGCACTGCAGCTCCTCTCATATCAGACCCCTTGCCCTGCAGTCCCTTTTCAGACCCATATCACTTTCATCAGATTTGAATCCAGTCCTGCAGCCTGTATTGATATATGACCTTAGGTCAGACCCCTTGCACTTAAGTAGACAATTTCAGTCTCAAACCCTAATATTCCCTTGGCCAGTCAGCTTCTTTGTGTTTTTCCTGTGTTTGGTATTTTTTTGTTTTGTTTAGTTTTTTTGCTGTTTAATTGGTCTCTAGACATGAAGATGTGGATAGAACTGGATCTGGATTCCATATTACTTGACACCCTGGTAGAAAAGTGAAATACATGGCACCAAAAGCTATGAAAACTCTCGATGCAGTACTTAGGGTACATTAAAAATTCTTCCATGCCATGAGTGCTACAAATTGGTGACCCCTGCTCTAGCTCATGAGGATAGCTAGTGTCTCCATATGTCATTTTACATCTTACCTGCAGTACACCTAAATACTATTAGAACCCCGATAAATTATATCTTAATTATATTGCCTGCATAGTATGATGTGAGCTCCTAACAGTGGTACACTTTTCATTATTATTAATATTTATTTGTATAGCGCCGCCAAATTCCGTAGTCTGGGAGTCAGCCTCTATCGTGGTTTTTCCCCTATGTTATTAATATTCTAGTTTCACAAAGGTAAAAAGGATCCAAACAAGATCTGAATCCACCCAAGCACACACCCATAAAGTCTAACTACACTCTTGTGACCCAAAATTATACCTTCAGTTTACCCTGACCTGCCCACCTCTGGACTCCACCTAAGCATTCTTTATTGTTGTATTAAAATATCTAAATGTTTGGAATATGTGATATGCGTCTGATTATGCATTGGCTACAGAAGCAATGGTATTTACTTCAGCTCTGAATGTGTTTTTGATATAAACTTATTGAAATGGTGCGTTTGTACTAGCCCATTCTATATAGCACTCGGTTCAGCATAGGATATTGTCATAGCACCAAAGCACCACAGATGGCTGTAAGGAGGAGGTGGCCACTATATTTTTAAACCCTATTTTGGTCCATTTTAAGGAGCGTATCTTGATTGAGTCTTTGTTACTGCAAATGGTTTTTCACACATAATTGCAATCATTTTTAGTTTAGCGGTACATGAAGGTCAAAATTAAACTTTTACGATTCAAACAGAGCATGACGTTTAAGGCTATCCAGCTTATTTTCATTATCAAACTGTGCACAAACAATTTATATGCACACTTATTAAGCCAGGAGTTCTCTGTATATATTTTTATGTGCCTGTAATTGGCTGATGGTTGTCACATGATACAGCAGACAAATAAATAAAAAGGAATAAAAAGGAACTTCAATCTTGTCAGAATAGGCTGTGGATCATTGGTGGCCTAGTGGGCAGCACTCCTAGGCTTCATGGGAGTGCTAGTGATGTCACCACATATGCACGTGGTGACATCACAAAGGGGGCAGAACTTGGAAGCTCAGTGTAGCTGGATGGGAGCTGGATGGGGGCGGGGGGAGTTCTTCAATCCCATTGATCTCAGCTCCCATAGCAGCTACAAACCTCCAATAGCCCTTATTTGAAAGAGAATCACCTGCCTGATGGTGTTCTTGGAGTAGTACCACACAAAAGATTATTTACAAATAAAGTAGAAAGACACAATGGGATTTGCTTTGGAATGGGTCATTATGTGTGCATTAAAAAAATCTGTTATGTGTAGAGACTCCTAATAATGTTTATTTTCTAATAGACAAGCCCCTCTCTCAAAAAAAGATATTAATTTTGTCTGTATAGTCAGGTGATTACTGTGGTAACAGTATAGTCAGGTGATCACTGTGGTAACAGTATAGTTAGGTGATCACTGTGGTAACAGTATAGTTAGGTGATCACTGTGGTAACAGTATAGTCAGGTGATCACTGTGGTAACAGTATAGTCAGGTGATAACTGCAGTAACAGTATAGTTAGGTGATCACTGTGGTAACAGTATAGTTAGGTGATCACTGTGGTAACAGTATAGTTAGGTATGGTTAGGTGATCACTGTGGTAACAGTATAGTCAGGTGATCACTGTGGTAACGGTGATCACTGTGGTAACAGTATAGTCAGGTGATCACTGCAGTAACAGTTTAGTCAGGTGATCACTGCGGTAACAGTATAGTCAGGTGATCACTGTGGTAACAGTATAGTCAGGTGATCACTGTGGTAACAGTAAACAACTTGCAAGAAAAAGTGCTTTGATTTCTTTACTGAACAACTGGCCTATATAATCTATATTTCACATGTGGCTACCCTTGATAAAAATTTAGTAAGTTGATCTAAGTAACAACAGTGGTCACTTAACCATTCTCATTTGGCTAGATTACGAGTTTTGCGTTACGGTGCGGTACAGATTTTAAAGCTGAAAAATTGGCTATTACGCTTGAATGGCCAGGAGCACATATTACGAGTCATGTCAGTATAGCTATACCGCAAGCATTTTAGCCAGTAACGCAATGTCCATTACATTCTCAAAAAACAATTTTTTTGTGTGGGATTTTCAAAGCGCCAGTATTACAGGTTGTGCGTTCAAGCTAAAATGCTTGCGTTACAGCCTATAGTGACACGATCCATACCGCCATCTGAGAGCAGTAGTTATGGATTTTGTGAATCAAAAATCTTTCACAAAACGCATAACTAAACTGTTACAGAGTACACTAAAACCCATAAACTACCTATTTACCCTTAAACGGCCATCCTCAGACATCACAAACATTATTTAAAACGTATTAACCCCTAATCTGCCACCCACATCGCAAATATTAAATAAAGTTATTAACCCCTAATCCACCGCTCCTCCCAACAACTAAATAAACCTATTAACCCCTAAACCACCGGCCCCACATTGCAAAACACTAAATTAAACTATTAAGCCCTAAACCTATGTCAGGGTTTTTCCCTGCTTTGTTTGCCATGTGCTGCTGGCAGCCATTTTACTCACCTCTTACTGAATCTGGTGCAGAGTGTCTGATGCTGCTCATTTCCTGCACAACCTCTTATGGCTGGACTGGTGTACATCATCCGTGTGAGACAGGTTGCAGTCTCAGTATTGTGATGTCATCACTTATTATTTAAAGGGCCTCTGTTCAGTATGTTTTGCCCTTGCGTTGTCTCAGACCTGTTTGTGAGTTCCTGTGTTCCAGTTCCTGTGTATTACCTGGCTGTCTGACGTCCCTCCTGGTTCCTGATCCCTGGCTTGTTCCTAACTCTGCTGTTCTTCTTGTTCCTGATTCCGGCTAATCTCACTACTCGCTTTGGCTCCTGACTCGACTCGTCTGACTACCAGCTCTGGCTTAGACTCCTGGCTTGATGTTTGACTTGTGGACTTTTTATTATTTTTTTTGTTATTAATAAAGGTGTGATTATTTTTACACTTCTCGTCTCAGTCTGATTCCTGGCATCCTTACATTACGCAAGGGCCATGAATCCTGATGGTGCTAATAATCCACCTTTACCTACCATCATTTCCAGGATGGATTGACAGGATCACCACTTGGATCAATTTGCACTAGCCCTGCAAACCCTGCTGACTCGCACTGCACATTTGGACCAGAGTGTCCCACAAGTTATGGCTGCTCCTGTTTCCGCTGCTGCACCTAGTCCTACCAGGAGCAAGTCTGGTTCTGCACCTCTACCTCAGCGATATGGAGGCGATCCTATTCAGTGCAGAGGGTTTTTGAACCAGGTGGGCATTTACTTTGAGATGTTACCTCAGGCGTTTCCCTGTGACAGAGCTAAGGTGGGATTTCTCATCTCGTTACTCTCTGACACATCTCTTGCCTGGGCTAATCCCTTGTGGGAGACTAATAAATCTGTGATTTCAAATTACCCTGAATTTGTGGCCTCCTTTCGAAGGGTATTTGATGTTCTGGCTTGCTCCTCCTCTGCTGCTAAACGACTCATGTCCATTCAGCAAGGTACGAGATCTGTTGCTCAGTATGTCATTGAGTTCCGTATGCTTGCCGCAGAGGTAGGTTGGAACAATGAAGCCCTTAACTGTTGCCGCCTTCTTTCATGGGCTCTATGATGCGATTAAAGACGAAGTTGCTGCCAGAGATTTACCAGAGGATCTCGAGGCATTGGTGTCTTTTTTAATCCTAATTGACATCAGACTAAGTGAGAGGCCCTCTTTCAAGGAGTGCTTGTGGAAACCTCCTGTTACGCTGTCTCCTACGTGTTCATTCCCAACCATGCCTCCTGGTCCCAAATCACCAGGTACTGCTGAGCCGATGCAGTTGAGATTTACGCCCCTCTCTGCGGCGGAGAGAGCCTTTAAGACGAGGGAGGAGCTCTGCCTCTATTGTGGGTTACAGGGCCACCTTTTAAAGTCTTGTCCTACACGGCCGGGAAACGCTCGCACCTACGGTCCTGTCAGGGACAGACCTTAGGTGGTTTATCCTTGTTCCCGGAACCACTAAAGGGGAAACCTTTAGTCACGGTTGTCCTTAGGTGGACTCCTCCATAGTCACCCAGGCTCTTGTTGAGTCCGGTGCTGCGGGCTATTTCATTGACAGTGCTTTTGTATCAAAGCACTCCATTCCTGTATTGCCTCAGTCCGTTCCACTTGCTATTGAGGCCATTGATGGCAGGCCCCTTCAGCCCACACACGTTACTCACGAAACCGCTCTGTTATCCATGGCTGTTGGGGCTCTCCATTTTGAAACCCTCCAGTTCCAGGTGATAAACTCTCTGCATTTTCTGGTTGTTCTGGGTTATCCCTGGCTCCAAAAGCACAATCCCAGCCTCGACTGGCGCAGGTCCGAAATTTTGTCATGGTCCCCGCAATGTATTTCTACATGTCTTCAGAAACCAGTCAAAGTCTTGTGCACTTCTTCGGTATCTCAATTGCCAGAGGAGTACCAAGAGTTCCTAGACATTTTTGACAAGGTGCATGCCGGTACGTTGCCTCTTCACTGGTCTTACGATTGTGCCATAGACCTGCAACTCAGAGCCATTCCTCCTCGGGGCTGAGTTTACCCTCTGTCTGTTATGGAGAATTGTGCTATGTAGGAGTATGTTGCCGTTGCTCTGTCATGGGAAATCATCCGCAAATCCTGCTCTCCTGCAGGGGCTGGCTTCTTCTTCATGAAGAAAAAGGGTGGCGAGTTAAGACCATGCATCGATTATAGGGGTCTTAATCGTCTTACCATTAAGAATGCTTACCCTATTACGCTCATTACGGATCTCTTTGACTGCCTCAAGGGAGCTACGCTCTTTTCTAAACTTGATTTGAGAGGAGCATACAATCTCATTAGGATTAAGGAGGGCCACAAATGGAAAACAGTATTTAACACCAGGAGCGGGCATTATAAGTAACTTATAATGCCTTTTGGCCTATGTAATGCTCCTGCTGTTTTCCAGCTATTTATTTATGATGTCCCACAAGATATGTTGCAACAGTGTGTTGTGGTGTACTTAGATGATATCCTCATACACTTACCCACTCTTGAGGCTCATCATTCTGATGTTACACGGGTACTTCAGAGATTATGTTAGAGCGGCCTGTTTGTAAACTCGAGAAATGTGAGTTCCATCAGACTCAAGTAACCTTCCTAGGTTATGTAATCTCCGTTGCAGGGTTCTCCATGGATCCTGACAAGTTGTCTGCAGTCCTGCTGTCACATACTACTGTATATCCCTTTAAATGTGGGTATGTTCCAGTAGTATTAGCTAGATCACAATCTGTGATCAGTTCTAATACAGGTTGCTATTATTTTGCTTCTAGAACGTGTAGGCAGGATATACCAGAAATATTTCCTCCTTAAGAGTGTGAGGCACTGAGAAAATGTATCTCTAAAGATTTATGCAGTCTTATGTAAAGCCCCTTGTGTGCTGAAAAGGCAATTGCCCCTTGAGAGTTAAACAACTGTAATGACAGGTTATTTAGGAAGCTGAGGTGTGCTGCTACGCAAATAACCACAGTGACAGTAAAGCAATAGTACCTGATGGAGCTTGGATAGAGAGCTCAAGAATTGAATGCAGTACTCACAGAGATCCGGAGAGAGGGTGGAATAAGTAGCGCTGGATTGCAGCCTCTGTTGTTAACTGGAACAATGTGCTGATGCAGAGCTTTACCTGTTTGTTGCACTAACAGCGTTGGGCGTTGGAGGTTATGCGCTGACAAGGTCTGTATAGTCAGGTGATTACTGACATCAGCGGTGCTGCATTCGGCTCAGAACTAGGAGACAAGATTCCTTATGGTTTGGAAACAAAAAACTTTAGGTTAGTAATCGCTTCAGAGCTGGTGACTAAGGTAGTTAGGATACTTCAATAAACCAGCGTTGAAGCAAGGTAGAAGGAGCTCTTTTATGTGCGTGAGTTCTCTGATGCCATTGTTAAGGTGGACAAGGTAAATGGCTATGAGTAGGTAGTTAAGGTGGTATAAAACCTGACATACTCCCCCCCGAAAGAAACCTCATGAGAAGTTTCAGGGAGTTGGACGGTCCAGGTTACGGTGGTGAAATATGGAGACTAAACGGTCAGCTGAGAGATTGGTCACAGGTTCCAAGGAGTCCTCTGAGGAGTCATAACCAGCCCACCGTACCAAATATTGGAGTTCTCTTAGGTGGCGTCTGGAATCCGATATAGTCTGAACCTCATATTCAGGGTCAGGTTGGGGTGCAGTAATGGGATGTAGAGAAACTGGAATGTTGGAGTGACAAGGTTTAATGAGTGAGACATGGAACGTAGGATAAATACGGTAGTGTGGGGATAGCTGTAATGTGACAGTCGTGGGATTACGGATTTCAGCAATAAGAAACAGTCCTATGAAAAGTTTATTAAGTTTTCTGCAGTTGTATGGGATCTTGAGGTTCTTTATAGCCAGCCAAACCTTTTGATCAACTTTATATGAAGGATGGGGTCTGTGTCAAAGATCGTAGTACTTCTTTTGAGTAGCCTGAGAGAGTTTTATGTTGTCTCGAATGATAGAGTAGGTTTAGTTAATGGAAATAACCAAATCATTCACTTGGGGACATGGAGAGTTGAGAGCTGAAAACTGATGAAAGCATGGATGAATTCCAGAGTTAATGTAGAATGGTGGATAACCAGTGGATGTATTGGAAGTATTATTCTAAGCAAATTCTGCGAAACTGAGATAATCAGCCCAAGTATCTTGTTTGTGCGAGCAATAACAACATAAGAATTGTTCAAGCCATTGATTGGTCTTTTCATACCACTGGATGGAAAGAAGTTTATTAGAAGTCTTTGCAGAGTGCCTTCCAAAATTTTGATGTGAACTGACTACCCTTGTCACTAAGTACGGTAGTTGGAATTCCATGGAGACGCACTATTTCCTTGATAAAGAGGTTTGTGGTAATTTGAGTGGTTAGGAGAGATTTTAAGGGCACAAAATGGGCCATCTTGGAGAATATGTCCACCACAACGAGTATTGCTGAGTTACCAGAAGATTTAGGAAGGTCTACTATGAAATCCATGGATACCGTGCTCCATGGGCATTCTGGTATTGGTAGGGGTTGTAGTAATCCTAAGGGTTTTTGGTGTGAGGGTTTAGTAGTTGCACAAATCTCAAAAGAGGTGATATATTGTTCGATGGCAGTTCTCATAGCCGGCCACCAGAAAGCCCTTTGTAGAAGGTCATAGGTTTTATGAATTCCTAAATGGCATGCGAGGGGTGAATTATAATTGGCGTGTAAAACCCTTTTTTGTAGGCTAGGTGGCAGTAGAGTTTGCTGCCAAATCTGTAGATCCCATGAGTATCCAAATTGAGGAGATCAATGGGTAAAGTGGTCTCTTGCTGCTGGTTCTTTTTTAATTCTTCTTGGTAGTTAGATAGGAAGGCGAGTATATTAGTTTTTGGGATAACGGTAGTTGGTTGTGGCGTAGCGGGGGGTCTGTGGTCTTTTCGTGAGAGGGCGTCTGCCTTCCCATTTTTATTACCTGGTCGGTAAGTGATTACGTAATTGAACCTGGAAAAGTATAAGTTCCACTGTAATTGTCTGGTGGATAATGTGCGGCTAGATTGGAGGTATTATAAGTTTTTGTGGTCCGTATAGATGGTGATTGGATGTTCAGTGCCTTCAAGTAAATGCCTCCATTGATCAAAGGAACGTTTTATAGTCAGAAGTTCCTTTTCACCGACTGGATAGTTCAGCTCAGGTGGAGTATAAAGTCTGGAGAAGTACAAGATGGGGTATAAAGCTTCTTGGGGGGGATGCTCTTTGGGATAGTATTGACGCAATGGCATAATCTGATGCGTCTACTTTAAGGACTAGATGGTTTGAAGTGTCAGGGATTTGTAACACTGGGGATGTGACAAAGCTAGATTTGAGTTGTTCAAATGCTTTTTTACAATCGTTATTCCAGACGTATGTGGAATGATTTTTGGTTAAATCTGTGAGAGGTTTTTATATGGATGCAAAATTATGAATAAATCGTCTGTAAAAATTAGCGAATCCCAGGAACTGCTGAACCTCTTTCTTGTTCCTGGGTATTGGCCATTGTTGTATAGCAGAGATCTTATTGTTATCCATCTTTATTTCATTTTGGTTTATGATGTAACCCAGAAATGAAATTTCAGTTGAGTGAAAAATACATTTTTCTAGTTTGGCACATAAACTGTGGTTGTGTAGTCTAGAGAGGACAATTCTAACATGTTTAATGTGATCTGTGAAGTTAGTCAAGTATATAAGGATATTGTCTAAATATATGACTAGGCAGGTATCTAGCATATCACAGAATATGTTGTTTATGAAACACTGGAATGTTGCCGGTGCGTTGCACAGACCGAAAGGCATAACTGTATACTCATAGAGTCCCTAACGGGTCCTAAATGCAGTCAACCATTCGTCACCGGGGCTTATTCTAACAAGGTTGTAGGCACCTCTTAAATCAAGTTTGGTGAAGTATTTGGAACTTCTTAACCTCGCTATTAATTCTGGAATGAGAGGCAGGGGGTATCTATTTTTCTTTGTTCTTTTATTAAGTTCCCTATAATCTATTATAGGGCGAAGAGACCCATCCTCGTTTTTTACAAAAATTATCCCTGCACCTGCTGGAGATGTGGAAGGATGAATGAAACATTTTTTAAAATTTTCATTAATGTATGTTTTGAGATGTGCTAACTCAGGTTTTGATAGTGGGTAGATGTGTCCGTATGGAATGTTAACACTGTGTAGTAGGTATATTGGGCAGTCATAGGGTCTATGAGGGGGAAGTGACTCTGCAATTTTTTTATCAAAAACTTCAGAGAAATCAATATACTCAGTAGGAATAGTAGGAGTGGTTGTAGCCAAGAGTGTGGGAGAAGGAAAACAAGTAGAACTGCAAAATTGGGAAGGAAAAGAGAGTGAAAGCTCCTTCCAGTGAGTGGAGACATAACCCGGAAGTCCCAGAACCAAGTGGAAGATAGGAGAGGAAATAATATCAAAAGATATAGTTTCAGTGTGCCCTATAGAGGTTGTGAGTATAAGGGGAACAGTTTGGTGAGTTACTGGACCAGATGGGAGATTTGTACCGTCAATAACTCTAAGAGGCAGAGGGTTGCTTTTAGGAAGAAAAGGAATTTTATTACATTTGACAAAAATACATATCAATAAAATTGCCACATGCACCCGTGTCGATAATAGCTTCAGTCTTGAGGCTGTGGTGGTCCCACTGTAAAGACAATGGTAGGATTATGTTATTGGATGTTTTAGTTTTCAAGTAAGAGAAATGAGTGAACAAAGCAGACTCTATTTCTGCTTCAAGAGAAGGGGCACTCCTTGACTACATGGTTTTGTGCAGCGCAATACATGCAAAGGTTAAGGGATCTATGACATGATATTTCCTGGAGTGAAAGGGGCCCCCTAATGAAACCAATGTCCATAGGTTGATCTAGACTGGCAGACTGGTTAGGAGGTATAGGAGTTGGTTTACGTACAGGATACGAGGTCATAGCTTTTTCTAGCTTTCTCTCTCGGAACCGTCTGTCAATACATATGCAGGTGGCATATACAGGGAGTGCAGAATTATTAGGCAAGTTGTATTTTTGAGGATTAATTTTATTATTGAACAACAACCATGTTCTCAATGAACCCAAAAAACTAATTAATATCAAAGCTGATTAGTTTTGGAAGTAGTTTTTAGTTTGTTTTTAGTTATAGCTATTTTAGGGGGATATCTGTGTGTGCAGGTGACTATTACTGTGCATAATTATTAGGCAACTTAACAAAAAACAAATATATACCCATTTCAATTATTTATTTTTACCAGTGAAACCAATATAACATCTCAGCATTCACAAATATACATTTCTGACATTCAAAAACAAAACAAAAACAAATCAGTGACCAATATAGCCACCTTTCTTTGCAAGGACACTCAAAAGCCTGCCATCCATGGATTCTGTCAGTATTTTGATCTGTTCACCATCAACATTGCGTGCAGCAGCAACCACAGCCTCCCAGACACTGTTCAGAGAGGTGTACTGTTTTCCCTCCTTGTAAATCTCACATTTGATGATGGACCACAGGTTCTCAATGGGGTTCAGATCAGGTGAACAAGGAGGCCATGTCATTAGATTTTCTTCTTTTATACCCTTTCTTGCCAGCCACGCTGTGGAGTACTTGGACGCGTGTGATGGAGCATTGTCCTGCATGAAAATCATGTTTTTCTTGAAGGATGCAGACTTCTTCCTGTACCACTGCTTGAAGAAGGTGTCTTCCAGAAACTGGCAGTAGGACTGGGAGTTGAGCTTGACTCCATCCTCAACCCGAAAAGGCCCCACAAGCTCATCTTTGATGATACCAGCCCAAACCAGTACTCCACCTCCACCTTGCTGGCGTCTGAGTCGGACTGGAGCTCTCTGCCCTTTACCAATCCAGCCATGGGCCCATCCATCTGGCCCATCAAGACTCACTCTCATTTCATCAGTCCATAAAACCTTAAAAAAATCAGTCTTGAGATATTTCTTGGCCCAGTCTTGACGTTTCAGCTTGTGTCTCTTGTTCAGTGGTGGTCGTCTTTCAGCCTTTCTTACCTTGGCCATGTCTCTGAGTATTGCACACCTTGTGCTTTTGGGCACTCCAGTGATGTTGCAGCTCTGAAATATGGCCAAACTGGTAGCAAGTGGCATCTTGGCAGCTGCACGCTTGACTTTTCTCAGTTCATGGGCAGTTATTTTGCGCCTTGGTTTTTCTACACGCCTCTTGCGACCCTGTTGACTATTTTGAATGAAACGCTTGATTGTTCGATGATCACGCTTCAGAAGCTTTGCAATTTTAAGAGTGCTGCATCCCTCTGCAAGATATCTCACTATTTTTTACTTTTCTGAGCCTGTCAAGTCCTTCTTTTGACCCATTTTGCCAAAGGAAAGGAAGTTGCCTAATAATTATGCACACCTGATATAGGGTGTTGATGTCATTAGACCACACCCCTTCTCATTACAGAGATGCACATCACCTAATATGCTTAATTGGTAGTAGGCTTTCGAGCCTATACAGCTTGGAGTAAGACAACATGCATAAAGAGGATGATGTGGTCAAAATACTCATTTGCCTAATAATTCTGCACTCCCTGTAGATCTTCCAGGCGATCTGGTATACCGGTTCTAGATAGCTCATCCTTTATCTCGTCTGAGAGACCAAGTCAAAACTGGTTTCTCAGAGAGATTGCGTTCCACAAGGAATCCCTAGCCCAGATTTTGAACTGGGTAATGTATTGTTCTACCGGGTACTTGTGTTGTTTGAGGCCCCTGAGTTTGTTCTCAGCAGTTAATTGGCGATATTGGTCATCATACAAATGTGAAAGTGCATCCATGAAGCCATCCAAGGTATTAAGGATGGGATCATGTGGCTGGTATAGAGAATCAGCCCATGCATGGGGTTCTCCTCTCATATATGAGAGGATAGTAAGGACTTTAGTTCTGTCATTGGGATAGGTCTTTGACTTTAGTTTGAATAATAGTAAACAAGCATTCCTGAATTGCTTAAAGGTGGTTCGGTCTCCAGAGAATTTCTCAGGGAGGGATACCTGTGGTTCAGAAGCATGATCCAAGCTTGGACTTTTTGCAGAGAGGGCCTCTCTAAGACAAGCTCTGAAATTCTGATTGTCTACCTGCAAGTCCCTGAAAGCCTGAGACAGGTTATCCATACGTTGATTTAAACTGTGTACTTGTGGTGAGATATCCACAGGTTCCATGGTGTCTTATGGCTGGTTTATTATGTCACATACTACTGTATATCCCTTTAAATGTGGGTATGTTCCAGTAGTATTAGCTAGTTCACAATCTGTGATCAGTTCTAATACAGGTGAATATTATTTTGCCTCTAGAACATGTAGGCAGGATAAACCAGAAATATATCCTCCTTAATAGTGGGAGGCACTGAGAAAATGTATCTCTAAAGATTAATGGCAGTCTTATGTAAAGCCCCTTGTGTGCTGAAAAGGCAGTTGTCCCTTGAGAGTTAAACAACTATAATGACAGGTTTTTTAGGAAGCTGAGGTGTGCTGCTACGCAAATAACCACAGTGACAGTAAAGCAATATTACCTGATGGAGCTTGGATAGAGAGCTCAAGAATTTAATGCAGTGGTAACAAGTACTCACAAAGATCCAGAGAGAGGGCGGAATAAGCAGTTCTGATTTGCAGCCTCTGTTGTTTACCGGAACGATGTGCTGATGCAGAGCTTTACCTGTTTGTTGCACTAACAGCGTGGGGTGATGGAGGTTGTGCGCTGACAAGGTAGAGAAGCACAGGACGAAGGCTGATGACGTCAGCGGTGCTGCGTTCGGCTCAGAACTAGGAGACAAGATTCCTTATGGTTTGGAAACAAAAGACTTTAGGTTAGTAATTGCTTCAGAGCTGGTGACTAAGGTAGTTAGGATACTTCAATAAACCAGCATTGAAGCAAGGTAGTAGAAGCTCTTTTATGTGCGTGAGTTCTCTGATGCCATTGTTATGATGGACAAGGTAAATGGCCATGAGTAGGTAGTTAAGGTAGTATAAAACCTGACACCTGCAATGGCCTTGCCCAGTTGGTCTATTCAACGTTTTTTGTGCTTTGCCAATTACTATAGGAAGTTTATTAAAAACTTTTCTTCCTTGGTCAAACCTATCACTGACATGACCCATAAGGAGAATGATCCACTCCATTTGTCACCTACCGCCGATAAGGCTTTTGAGAGACTTAAGACTGTCTTTGCTACCGCTCCATTTCTGGCTCATCCTAACCCTGTCCTGCCTTTCATTCTTGAGGTAGATGCAACTGAGACTGGAGTAGGTGCCCTCTTGTTTAAACGTCCTATGCCTGACGGTTCCTTGCATCCATGCAGTTTCTTCTCTAAGAAATTGTCTCCAGTGGAGTGCAATTATGTAATTGGTGACAGGGAAATACTGGCCATAATTTTGGCACTCAAGGAATGAAGACACATTCTCGAGGGTACTAGCGTAGCTATGCTCACTCTTACTGACCACAAGAATTTGACTTATCTATCAGAATCAAAATGTTTTTTGCCCCGAAAGGCCAGATGAGCACTATTTTTGTCTCAGTTTAATTATGTGGTCTCCTACCTGCCTGGTAGTAAGAATATTAGGGCTGAAGCCCTCTCTCGACAATTTTCGCCTCTGTCCAAGGAGGAATCTGTACCTATTCCAGTTATATCTCCTGACCATATTTTGGCTACCATACATACTAATTTGACTTCTCCCTTGGGGAAGGAGATCCTAGCTGCACAAACTAATGCACCTCCTGAGAAACCTAGTGGTAAGTGTTTTGTTCCTGAGAATCTTCAAGCTAAACTATTGCACACTTACCACTATCCTAAGTTGCAGGTCACCTGGGCAAATACCAAATAATTTGGTCTGTCACTCGACAATTCTGGTGGCCAGGTCTTCGTTCTGATGTTTCTGCTTATGTTGCCTCCTGCTCAGTCTATGCACAGAATAAGACTCCTTGATGTCTTCCTGTGGGTCTTCTTCAACCTATTGCTAATGGTGAGCATCCTTGGACACATCTTTCCATGGACTTCATTGTCGAGCTCCCTGTTTCCAATGGCAATACAATGGTGGTTGACTGTCACATTGCATTCCCTTGAAGAAGCTGCCTACCACTTAGGAACTTGCTTCAATTTTTGCCCAGGAGGTCTTCCATTGGGATACCCAAGGAGATAGTGTCGGACCAGTGTAGCCAGTTTGTCTCCAGATTTTGGCGTTCCTTTTGTGCTCAAATGGGGATCCAGCTTTCATTCTCCTCGGCATATCACCCTCAATCTAATGGGGCTGCAGAACGGTCTAATCAAGCTCTGGAACAGTTCCTCCATTGCTATGTCTCAGATCACCACAATAATTGGTCTGAACTGTTACCTTGGGCAGAGTTCGCTCGTAATAGTGCTATTAATGCTTCCTCCCAGTTATCCCCATTCATGGCGAATTACGGGTTCCAACCATCCTTGTTGCCCAATTCATTCATATCTCAGGGTATTCCGGCTTTGGAGGAGCATCTCCAGCAACTCCGTTCCACGTGGGTGCAGATTCAGGATTGTCTTCATTGTTCTATGCAGCGCCAAAAGTTCCAGGCTGATCGTAGGCCTCTGCCCGCGCCTTCCTATCAGGTTGGTGAGAGGGAATGGCTGTCCTCCTGCAACTTGAACCTTTGTGTGCCTTCCAATAAACTGGCTCCCCGTTATGTTGGTCCTTTTCGAATACTCCGACGTGTCAATCCTGTGGCCTACGCTCTTGACCTGCCTCCTGCAATGCGCATCTCCAATGATTTTCATGTCTCCCTGTTGAAACCATTGGTTTGTAATCGGTTTACCACTGTGTTGCCTCGTACTCATCCTATCTCTGTTGACAACCATGAGGAATATGAGGTCAGCAGCATTATTGACTCTCGTATGTCCAGGGTCCACGTACAGTATTTGGTTCACTTGAGGGGCTACGGTCTGGAGGAGCGTTCATGGGTTCCCTCCTCTGATGTTCATGCTCCCACCCTCCTCCGTGTCTTTCATGTCCGTTTCCCCAATAAACCTTTTGTCCTCCCTTGGGGGAGGGGTCATGAGGGGAGGGTACTGTCAATGTTTTTTCCCTGCTTTTTTTGCCATGTGCTGCTGGCAGCCATTTTACTCACCTCTTACTGAATCTGGTGCAGAGTGTCTTATGCTGCTCATTTCCTGCATGCCCTCTTATGGCCAGACTGGTGTACATCATCCATGTGAGACAGGTTGCACTCTCAGTATTGTGATGTCATCACTTATTATTTAAAGGGACCCTGTTCAGTATGCTTTGCCCTTGCGTTGTCTCAGACCTTTTTGTGATTTCCTGTGTTCCAGTTCCTGTGTATTACCTGGCTGTCTGACGTCTTTCCTGTTTCCTGAACCCTGACTTGTTACTGACTCTGCTAATCTCCTTGTTACTGATTCCGGCTCATCTGACTACTCGCTCTGGCTCCTGACTCAGCTCGTCTGACTACTGGCTTTGGCTCCTGTCTTGGCTCATCTGACTACCAGCTCTGGCATAGACTCCTGGCTTGATGTTTGACTTGTGGACTTTTTATTATTTTTTTTTAAATAAAAGTGTGATTATTTTTGCACTTATCATCTCAGTCTGATTCCTGGCATCCTGATAACCTAACACCCCCCCAACTTTATATTAAAATTACAATATAACTATGTTCAAATCAGCCAATAGGATTTCAGTAGCTGTCATCCTATTGGCTGTTTTGAACAGCCAATAGGATTTCAGAAGATTTTATCCTATTGGTTTAAATTAATGTTTTGCAAAGTGGGGGGCTGGCAGTTTAGGGGTTAATAGGTTTATTTAGTGGCGGTGATGTGAGGGCTGGAGGTTTAGGGGTTTATTGGTTTATTTAATGGCGGTGATATAGGAGGCCGGAGGTTTAGGGGTTCATTATTTTATTTAGCGGTGGTGATGTCTGGGAGCGGCGGTTTAGGGATTAATCACCCGGTGGATTAGGGGTGTTTAGACTTAGGGTTTATGTTATGGTGTTCGGTTTAAACGTAACTTTTTTTCCCCCATAGACATCAATGGAGTTGCATTACAGAGATTTTTCATACCGCACTTCAGGTGTTAGGTTTTTTCTAACCCCCTCACCCTATTGATGTCTATGGGAAAAGCATGCACGAGCTCATCAAATCAGCCCTTGGATTTTATGTGGTATGAAGCTTTACGCACCATATCGCACAGCACATGGAGGCTTTTCAGTAACTCGTAATGGCAGTGCTATGGAGAGTGAAATAACGTTTTTGGCGTTAGTTTTGCATCCTGTTTAGCGCAAAACTCCTAATCTAGGTGATTATTATTTACTAAAATTTAAGAAACAATTATTAATTTTTTTACAGTTTTTGCTGCAGCCTTCTCATATGACATGAATTATAAATATAATAATGGTATAATGTGAGTCTGCTGGGCCTGCTGAAAACAGCAATATATAATTTGTGTGGGTCATTCACTTACATTTTACTTATAATAGGGTTTAAATGTCGGTAGCAAAAAACTCAAAATTGGCTCAGTACTGGAGGGGGGGGGAGGCTTAGCAGCAAAAAAAGGGTTAATGGTCCTTTAAGAACAGTTAAAATATAGCTCAAATCAGAATATTAAAGGGACATTGTACACTAGATTTTTTTTAGCAGAAATGTTTTGTAGATGATCCATTTATATAGCCCATCTGGGTGTGTTTTTGTAAAAATTTATTGTTTTGCTTATTTTTAAATAACATTGTGCTAACATTGTGCTGATTTTCAGGCTCCTAACCAAGCCCCAACGTTTTAGATGTATACTGATGTATACAGACTTCAGACTGCTTCTGTTTGTATAATGTATTTTCATATGCTGGGGAGGGGGTTTGGGGGTGAGGTTCTGCTCTCAGCCCCTTTCTGAGGGTGGTGGCTAATTAAAAGGTTTTATAATGATTTTTTTATCAGTATCTGTGCATATTATTCTTTATAGTAGTGTCCATTACGTGCAGTTAAATGAAAATTTGTGTATACTGCCCTTTTTTAATAATTAAACTTGTACTCATAAAACATATGATCATCTGATGCTAACTTAATCCATCCTGGTCCAAATTTAGAGCAAACCCAGTGTTACAACACTTTTATGTTTAAGATAGTCCCTTTAAATATATACAGTATCTAGTTTTGTTCAAACTAAGCATGCATATTCACGCACAAACACACAGACTGATTGCTGAGAATACATAATCTGTAACCGATAAATCTTTGTATTACTCATGCGTATGTGATTGCTGTTGAATATTTTCAAAGTTGAAGTCATTTTGCTTATTTTATGGTTTGTTGAAATTTTGCTTTTGGCAAAAAACTTTTTACAAGGATTTAACATGAACAAGGTTATTTGTACAAAATCTATGACTGGGGAAAGACAAATCATATTAACCACATATAAAATGTAGGGAATAAAAACATACCACCCTATTCCAGATTCTAGTGCTTGGTATTATTGCTAATATTTAGATAGATATGTGCAATTAAATGAATATATTATTATTAGATATATTGTAACTCAAATCTATTATCTACCAATCTATTATATATCTAGCTACATCTTTCTGTATATCTTACTATCTACCTTTTTCTACTTAGCTCAGTATAAATTCCTGTTATATACAGTCCACAGCACAAGCCATTAAAAAGTGTTCTTTATTAATCCACAGACATAGCACAATTATGCAATGTTTCGAGACAAGCTCTTAATCATGCATCACTTATAATTCCTGGGATATAGCTGCTGTTGCAAGATTGTCTTTGGTCAGTATCTATCATCTATCTATCTATCTATCTATCTACAGTATCTATCAATCCATCTCTATCTATCTATCTTCTATCTACAGTACCTATCTATCTATCTATCTATCTATCTATCTATCTATCTATCTATCATCTATCTATCTATCATCTATCTACAGTACATATCTATCTATCATCTATCTATCATCTATCATCTATCTACAGTACCTATCTATCATCTATCTATCTATCTATCTATCTATCTATCTATCTATCTATATATCTATCTATCATCTATCTACAGTACCTATCTATCTATCTATCTATCTATCTATCTATCTATCTATCTATCATCTATCTATCATCTATCTACAGTACCTATCTATCTATCTATCTATCATCTATCTATCTATCTATCATCTATCTATCTATCTATCTATCTATCATCTATCTACAGTACCCATCTATCTATCTATCATCTATCTACTGTACCTATCTATCTATCTATCTATCATCTATCTATCTATATATCTATCATCTATCTATCTTCTATATATCATCTATCTATCATCTATCTATCATCTATCTACAGTACCTATCTATCTATCATCTATCTACAGTACCTATCTATCATCTATCTACAGTACCTATCTATCAATAAATCTATCATCTGTCTATCTCTATGTTACACTTCAAAGCTTTAAAATGAACTATTTTAAAATCAAGAAAAAACAAACATGAGAGAAAGATAGATAGACAAAGAAAGAGAGAGATAGACAAAGAGAGAGAGATAGACAAAGAAAGAGAGAGATAGACAAAGAGAGAGAGAGATAGACAACGAGAGAGAGAGATAGACAAAGAGAGAGAGAGAGATAGACAAAGAGAGAGAGAGATAGACAAAGAGAGAGAGATATAGACAAAGAGAGAGAGAGTTAGACAAAGAAAGAGAGAGATAGACAAAGAAAGAGAGAGATAGACAAAGAAAGAGAGAGATAGACAAAGAGAGAGAGATAGACAAAGAAAGAGAGAGATAGACAAAGAGAGAGAGAGATAGACAAAGAGAGAGAGAGATAGACAAAGAGAGAGAGATAGACAAAGAGAGAGAGAGATAGACAAAGAAAGAGAGAGATAGACAAAGAGAGAGAGAGATAGACAAAGAGAGAGAGAGATAGACAAAGAAAGAGAGACAAAGAGAGAGACAGAGAGACAGAGCGAGAGATAGTACAGCATTGTACTCAAACGTTTTTGTGTATATGAAAAAGCATGTTAAATATTTTTCTGCATGGGGAAAGGTTAAGTAGAAACTGCTTAAATGTGAAGTAAACTAACAAAATATGCGTGTTTTTGTATAGTTGATACCTTTTTATCTATAGCCCATAAGGGAAGCTCCCAAGGATGAATATTGTTTATTCAGCAGAGAAGTATTATAATACACTTTGAAATATTTTCTTTTATATTAACTAGAAACATTTTTGTGGTTTAATGTCTCTTTAATTCTATAACATTTAGGATTTAGTATGTCTTTGTTGTTTTGTTTTATAAATAAAATATATTTTAGCTTGTATTTACCTTGAAATGTTTGCCAGCTTGGAAAGCAACATGAAGAATGTAGAATCATCTCAAATATCAGGTCTCTAGATAAAAATGATACTGAATGTCAGCGTTATGGCAGCCAGAACCCTCAACGGACACAATGGACTAACTTTCGATTTTAAGATGATAACTGACAGGTGAAGTGTGAGGAAAATTCAGGATCACAATGTCAGGCTCATCTAATACAGCAATAGCCAACTCATATTAACCAGATAGAGGGAAATTCTTAAAAAAATGTATTCATCTTTAATGTACATTCTAATGAAAAAATTATAGCCTTTCTATTTTTGTGCTTAAAGTTACTTTTAATCACCCGAGCAATAGTCTAGGGTGCACTAATATCTGCAGGTCTGTAAATCCCTCACATGATAGACTTCTAATTGAGCGTGCAGTAAAATTAATCTCAATCAGCACCCAAAAGGTAAGTAGAGAGTGGGCTAATGTGATTGTGCACAATTAGTGGAGTTTTCATGTGCTGTACTATTAATAATAATAGTTTACTTCAGATCTTAAAAGAGCTAAATGTTACAGCGGTTTTTGGTTTCCACTTGAGAACAATTCTTGCGTCACCTGTTTGTAACACAAGTGTAATAAGCACTTCTTTATTCTCTATTCTTCTTTATGCTCTACTCTTCATATGAGGTTGAGCAAAATATAACACACCCTGTGCTGACAATTGTGCTCCATATGTAATCTAATTTATGTGTTTAACCTCCACCAATGGGTCAATGCCATAAGTAAGGACCTGCTCCAGAGCCTCCCCTTGTCAGATTAGAGCTTAACAAGTGACTCTCCATTCTCTGCACATAAAGGTCTAGATTATGAGGGGAACGCTATTTATCACTCCCGCTCGTGTGTTAACTCTGTTAGATGGAGGCTTTTTGTTACGAGTTTTTGCAAAAGTAATAACAGAATGCACAAAAAAGTCGATGTTTTTTCATGTGTTCATCTACTTGACTGCAAAGGGCTCCAATGCACTTCTATATATGACTATATATGTATACATATATATTTATGTGTTTACATGTGCATATATGACTGTAAATACATACATATAAATACATATATACACATATAAATACATATATACACATATAAATACATATATACACACATATAAATACATATATACACATATAAATACATATATACACACATATAAATACATATATACACATATAAATACATATATACACATATAAATACATAAATGCATATGTTCACACATCTATACACATATATATACTAAAACACAAAAGAGAGGAGCTCAGCTGGGAATGGATGGTGCTCAATTGCCTACCCTATGGGATGTTCCTCACCCAGGGTGCAGCCTCTTTCGACACAAACTGTGCTCTTCACAGTTTTTTAAGAGAACTTTCCTGTAGCATATCTGTCTGACCCCATCCAAAAGGACAGTCCAGCATCGAAATACCAGGCAATTCTGAGCTAAACAAAGGATTTGTACGGCTAACTTCTGACGTACATTTCAGTGTATATGGAGGTGCAGCTAAACCCCTCTAGGCTCATTGAGCAAGTGGTCCATGTCTGGTGAAATGATTGTGCAATGATAAATGCAGACAGCATTTGCTGTTCCCCCGCAGTGATGTCCAGTGGATAAATGGAGCCCTTAATCTAGCTTTCATAGGTACTTCATGGGCATCTGTGAATCTGACTAAATATTTAGCCACTCGACCCAATATGTTTTGTCCTCAACAATGGATTATTATTCAATTTTCATCAATGAAAAAAGAAGATGAATAAGTCATAGTTTTCATCAACAAAAGTAAAGCTGGGGAGCTGTCCAGGGTCCACTATAATGTGCAGCTTTTAATATTTGAACTTACTAGTCACCCCTCACCATTTCTGTAATTGATAACAACTGAGAGTGCGATAATAATACTTTAGAATAACTTATCAACCGATTTATCTACAAAACCAATTAGATACATTTTTCTAAAGGATTGTAATCGACCCCTTAGTTTTGCACAAATAGAATGTGAGGGGAGGCAGGAGAGTTGTTCCATTCTATTTATTATTAAAAAAAAACAATAACCTCAACCCTTTTAGAAAAACATTTTAAATGACTTTCAACAGAAAATCACCATTAAAGTCTACAGGGATTGTTGTATATAAATCTGTTGATAAAGTTTTTCTAAAGGATTGTGATAAACCCCTTAATTTATAAAATAAACTGATAAAAAGAACGGTAACAGTTGTCTGCAAACAACAGACTGTGAATGCTCTCAAGTTATTGAAGATTAATTTATAATAAATGGATACGGCCAGCTTTTGAGCTTTTTTAAGAAATCTACCAAATGTTCTTCCATCCTTAATACACTGACATAAGCAGTTCAAGCAATGATTCATTTATTTTTATGGTAAATTAATTGGAATAGAAATAGCATCAAATATTTGCCCTATTGGATGATACCTACCAAGGGTACAGACTTCATTAGCTCATTGTGCGTGTCACAAAGACTAATATTCCTGTATTATATCATATAAAATTCACTTATAAGCAAAGGTTTGGTACACTGAACCCTCAATGTAAATGTCAACCCATATGGACCTTGTCACTGGAGAGTTGAGGTGCAGATAGAGCCCTCTGGACACAACAGGCAATGTGTAGATGTCTGGCTATTATATGTCAACTAAGATAAGTGTGTCTTCACTCTTCTGGTATTGAAAAGCTCAGGAAAATGAAGATTGCCTGTCTCAGATGAAACTGATGTATTCAACTATATAACCTTACCCACTTAACTTTCTTGCATTCATATTGAAATATAAACTTTCAGTTTTATATTGTATTGTGAAAATGTATCAATCGTTCTGTCTGTCTGTCATCTCTACATATATACAGGCGTGTACATATACAAGAATGAGAAATAAAATACATATACATTACATGTGGTGTAAATTTGAATTGCTTACTTTAATGTTGCAATATAAGGGTTTTTGCAACTTAGCTGAAAACTAGAAAACAAATATGTTAATAACAAAAAAAAACATAGGTTTAGATTACAAATGAAGCGCTATCTTAACATGCGCCCGTGAAGGGGTAAATTTGCCTGTTTAAAAGTGAACGTTAGGGGCCGATTTAAGAAAGCGGTTAATCGGCCCGAATGTAGCTGTTTATGCACGAGCCTTCAGGTTCACCAGAAACAGCAGTTAAGAAGCAGCTGTCTTAAGACCGTTGCTCCTTAACTTGTCCGCCGTCTCTGAGGTGGGGAACAGCAATCAGCGCCATTCAAATACGATTGGGTTGATTGACATACGATTGGCTGCAAATATGCAGGGGGCCCAATGCACAAGCAGTTCACTAGAACTGCTTGTACAATGATAAATGCCGACAGTGTATGCTGTCGGCATTCAGCATTGTCGGGCGGACATGATCCGCTCAGCGGATCATGTCCGCCCGACATATGATAAATCAGCCCCTAAATAACCAGGCTAATGCTGCCGCAAGCTTTTGGTTTCACTTTACACTAAGCTCAGTTAACCAGAGGTCAGACCTCTGGTTAAAAATAAAATGTTTTCCCAATTGCCCCCAAAATAAAGAGGGCGGTACATTAACAAAGGAGAAATATATGGGCATCTTGATTTAAAAAAGGGGGGCTAAAGTGAGAGAAAGTGGGGTGTTAGAAAAAACATCACATAAAGTGCCTTTACATGGAGGTCAATGGTGGACTGTGTTTATACTATGGGCATATTTATCAAAGTGCGAGCGGACATGATATGATGTAGCGTATCATGTCCACTGCACATTAATAAATGTCGACAGCATACACTGTCAGCATTTATCATTGCACAAGCAGTTCACCAGAACTTCTTGTGCAATACCGCCTCCTGCAGACTCTTTTTTTGCATTCATATTGAGGAGAGTTGAGGTGCAGATAGTGTAATGTTCATGAGATATTCCACTATCAGACCAAACCTAGCCAGTAGTCTTCTTATCCCAGCGTCAAGTGGAATGATAGGAAATATCCTAGAGCAGAGAGAGAGTTTGTAAAATGAGGTAACCAGTACTCACAGCAGGCAGGGCAGTACTCAGTGGCAACAGGAAGGTAATCCATAAGTATGGCAGTTCAGGGGTAAACCAATAGAAGGACCGGGAACAGGCAGGAGTCAGCAACAAAAGGATATCTAGCAGTATAACAGTTCAGGGGTAAACCAATAGAAGGACTGACAACAGGCAGGAGTCAGAAACAAAAGGATTTCCATCAGTATAGCAGTTCAGGGGTAAACCAATAGAATAGTCAGACTGGCAGAGTTCAGCAACAAAGTAGCAACCCAGTAGTTCAGGGGTTAGGCAAGCAGAGTAGTCAAACAAGCAGAGTTCAGTATCAGTATAGCAATCCAGTAGTTCAGGCGTTAAGGCAAGCAGAGTAGTCAAACAAGCAGAGTTCAGTATCAGTATAGCAATCCAGTAGTTCAGGGGTTAAGGCAAGTAGAGTAGTCAAACAAGCAGAGTTCAGTATCAGTATAGCAATCCAGTAGTTCAGGGGTTAAGGCAAGCAGAGTAGTCAAACAGGCAGAGTTCATCAACAGAATATCAATATAGCAATCCAGGAATAGAAATACAGCACCCAGGAGAACACAAAGTAACACCTATACTTGAGCACAGGTGAGAGAGACTGAGGCACTTACATAGGGAAGACAGGACGGCAGTGATGATGCCATCACCATGCTGCAGTTACACTGCTGCATCCCTAGCAACAGGAGGACTGCCTGCATCCATGGCAACAGCCACAGCAGAGCGAAGGAGCAGCGTGACAGATAGAGCCCTCTGGACACAACAGGCAATGTGTAGATGTCTGGCTATTATATTTCAACTAAGATAAGTGTGTCTTTACTCTTCTGGTATCTGAATGAAGACTGCCTGTCTCAGATAAAACTGATATTTTCAACTATATAACCTTACCACTTAACTTTCTTGCATTCATATTGAAATATGAACTTTCAGTTTTATATTGCATTGTGAAAATCTATCAATCTATTTGTCTGTCTGTCATCTCTACATATTTACAGGCATGTACATACACAAGAATAAGAAATAATTGGTGGTGTAAGTTGAATTGCTTACTTTAATGTTGCAATATAAGGTTTTATGCAACTTAGTTGAAAACTAGAAAACAAATATGTTAATAATAATAAAAAAAAAAATAGATCTAGATTACAAATGAAGTGCTATCTTAACATGCGCACGTGAAGGGGTAAATTTGCCTGTTTGTAAGTGAACGTTAAGGGGCCGATTTACCAAGTGGTCAATTGGCCCCAATGCAGCTGTTTCTCCGCGAGACTTAAGACCGCTGCTCCTTAACTTGTCCGCCGCCTCTGAGGTGGGGAACAGCAATCAGTGCTGATCGAATTACGATCACTAGAACTGCTTGTGCACTGATAAATGCCGACAGCGTATGCTGGGCAGACATGATCCGCACAGCAGATCATATCCGCCCGACATATGATAAATCAGCCCCTAAATAACCAGGCTAATGCTGCTGCAAGCTTTTGGTTTCACTTTACACTAAGCTTAATTAGCCAGGGGTCAGACCTCTGGTAAAAAATAAAATGTTTTCCCAATTGCCCCCAAAATAAAGAGGACGGTACATTAAAATAGGAGAAATATATGAGCATCTTTATTTAAAAAAAAAAAAGAGGGCTAAAGTGAGATATTGTGGGGTGTTGGGCATTTATCACTGCACAAGCAGTTCACCAGAACTGCTTGTGCAATACCGCCCCCTGCAGATTCACAGCCAATCGGCCGCTAGCAGGGTGTGTCAATCAACCTGATCGTATTTGATTGGGTTGATTTCTGTCCGCCGCCTCAAAGCAGGCGGACAAGTTATGGAGCAGCGGTCTTTAGACCACGGCTTCATAACTCCTGTTTCCAGCACACCCGAAGGCTTGCTGGAAACAAGGGGCACCAAGCTCCATTCAGAGCTTGATAAATCATCATTATATACTTATAAACATATATATTTATGTGTTAATATGTGTATATACAGCATATACATATATATTTATTGTTTGCTGTCCAATGCTGTGTGATTTGTCCAATGTTCTGCGCAACAAAGTTTACTGTGGCTGCCGGCATGAAAATGAGGCTCCCATTGGAGCCTATAGAAGCGCACTCTTATGAGCGCTTGGCTTCTGTGAAATGCAAACGCAAGGTATCCAGTAAGAACAATATGTAAATTAGTCTTCCTTAGTTATGCTGATATATTAACAAAATCACAATTAGTACAGGGTCTCAAATATATCATCTAACTTTGAGCAGCATTAGAAAATTAGCTGTAGAATAGGATTCATGTATAAACTATGTATAGAAAGAAAACATAAAAGGCACAACATTCAAGTTCATGTATAATAAACAATTTCTTCAGCTTTCCAAATAATATATTATTGTTAGCAAGCTAAAAACACAATACGTCCTCAGATAGAGTCACCATAGTTGATACAAACTGAATTGGCAGCATCAATAATACAGTCCTGGTGTGTCTAGCATCAGTAAGGAGGTGCTGACTGCCCAGTTCAGTCACTTAACAAATAGTGGTAAGTAAAAAACATTTCATGCAAGCACTTGAGCAGAGTCCAGAGGTTAATGTGACCCTGATGTGCTATTCCAATTTATAAGAAATCAGTATATTTTACTACCTTTGCATAAAGATCCCTGATCTATCAGATAACACCTTTTCAAGAACTTGTAATTATTACAATTAGTGTTGGATAGTTTTACACAACAGCCTAGATTTAAAGTGATAGTGTACTTTAAAACTGCTTTCCCCTTAAAGGGACAGTCTACAACAGATTTTTATTGTTTGAAAGGTAGATCACCCCTTTATTACCTATCCCCCAGTTTTGCATAACCAATACTGATATATTAATACACTGTTTACCTCTGTGATTACATTGCATCTAAGCCTCTGCAGACTGCCCCTTATCTCAGTTCTTTTCACAGACTTACATTTTAGCCAATCAGTGCTGCTCATAGGTAATTCCACAGGCATGAGCAAAATGTTATCTTTATGGCACACATCAACTAACACCCTCTAGCTTTGAAAAACTGTCAAATGCATTGAAATAAGAGGTGGCCTTTAAAGGCTTAGCAATTAGCATATGATCCTACCTATGTTTAACTTTCAACTAAGTATACCAAGCAAACAAAGCAAATTTGATGATAAAAGTGAATTTGAAAGTAGTTTAAAATAGCATGCCCTATCTGCATTTAATCTAATTTTGACTAGACTGTCCCTTTAATGTGTTTCCAATTACTTGCTATAACAGCTGCAGTTTATAGTATATTGGTAATTGTTTCTTTAGGTTTATATTTGAATATGAAATAGCTGTTTCTGCTAATTGAAAAAAAAAAAATACAAGAAAATTACCTGAGCTTAAAGGGAGACCTCCTTATCTTATCTGTCTAAATATTTACACCTGGTCATACTTATCTTATTTCTTACTGTTCACTCAAATACCAATATTCAATGGAAAAGTAAAATTTTAGCATCTCTCTGCCACAACCCCTACTGGGAGCATGAGTTCACCTAAATCTTCTTGTTTACAAAGGTTTTCTATAACCAATACTTAAGTACTAAAATTTATAGTATCGGTGGGGATACCGCAGGCAAAAACAGCTATTTCATATGCCAACATAAAGGTAAAGAAGCTATTTGTAGACCATTTAATACACTGCAGAAGGTAAAATAGCTAGGCCTTGAGCACAAAAAAAATATTATTGCTATTGTTCGCCAACTAACACTAAGTTAAATCAATAGCACTTTTTTTCTGCTCACATTACAAGTTCAAAGTCATATATTAGTGCTCAAGCAAAAACCTAGGGAGCGCTAACATACGGATGTCAGATCTCTCATATAATAGACTTCAGTGAGGGCTTTAAATTTGTATTGTAATATATTTTTAAAACATGTCACACATACATACATAAACATATGTGCACATCCATACACACAGATGCACATATATACACATATACATACACATATATATAAACAACAAAAAATATATTGGTGCACATCCAACCACTTAAGTCCACTCTTTCATGGCATATTTGTATATGCTTCTGTCTGCCAAATATACTTACATAGCTTCTAATAAGATTGGGATAAACATCTACACATATATATACACATATACATACACACATAAACGTACATATGAACTCACACATATGCAGTACATACATGCACATATATACACACTACGCACTAAAAAAAAATGGAATTATTAATACCGAAATAAAAAAATAAACACGATAATAAAGTGAGATTTATTGGTACCTATTATAAGGCTCATAAAGAGATTACAGAAATCTTGAATAAACATCTACACATAATACACTCAGACGAAGATATGCTTTATCAAAGGCGATCGGTGCCTTTGATAAGGCAGTTGTGAAATGCGCGTCAGGCGATTGCACTACCTCTCCATACTCAGCTAGTATAATTAGGTTGGCCTTAATTGGCATATAGGAACTCAGTGAGATGTTCGATAATGGGAACATTGGGGCACTCAAGGACTTTGTGTATGATGGGTATATGGTGTGAGCAATTGCCTAAACTATCTCATACTCCATTGTAAGTCCCCACTTGACACTGAACACTAATTTGCTTATACGACACGCTCCCCAGCCATCACTAATAGTTACCTGAAGCTACTTGTTATAAGTAAATATAGCTGGAAATGTGGGAGGTCAGTTTTGATCTGATTCCTATGTTTTTAAATGTGTGTTATGTGTGGATGGCTTAATCCATAGCTATTTTATAACTATTCATTAATAAAAGTAATTTTTAAGTATATACAGCTCTTATACTCAACCCCTCATATTGTTATCAATCTTACTCAGAAGAAAATTGTGCTAATAATGATTCTGTTCTATATTTCTCTACTTTTGTTTAACTTATAATTCAACATTAGGCACTGCATCCTCAAGGCTACATAGTTTTACCTTAGGGGGATCTAGATTCTGAGTTTAGATTTCTAACCCTAACCTGCCCTGGGCACATCTAGGGATCTACTAAAACATATATACACATATATACATACACACATACATACATAAGCTGACATATGTACACACACACATACATGCACATATATACACATATATACATACACACATACATACATAAGCTGACATATGTACACACACATACATGCACATATATACACATATATACATACACACATACAAACATAAACTTACATATGTACACGCACATACACATATATGCACACTTATACATACACACACACACACATATATATATACAGGGAGTGCAGAATTATTAGGCAAGTTGTATTTTTGAGGATTAATTTTATTATTGAACAACAACCATGTTCTCAATGAACCCAAAAAACTCATTAATATCAAAGCTGAATAGTTTTGGAAGTAGTTTTTAGTTTGTTTTTAGTTATAGCTATTTTAGGGGGATATCTGTGTGTGCAGGTGACTATTACTGTGCATAATTATTAGGCAGCTTAACAAAAAACAAATATATACCCATTTCAATTATTTATTTTTACCAGTGAAACCAATATAACATCTCAACATTCACAAATATACATTTCTGACATTCAAAAACAAAACAAAAACAAATCAGTGACCAATATAGCCACCTTTCTTTGCAAGGACACTCAAAAGCCTGCCATCCATGGATTCTGTCAGTGTTTTGATCTGTTCACCATCAACATTGCGTGCAGCAGCAACCACAGCCTCCCAGACACTGTTCAGAGAGGTGTACTGTTTTCCCTCCTTGTAATTCTCACATTTGATGATGGACCACGGGTTCTCAATGGGGTTCAGATCAGGTGAACAAGTAGGCCATGTCATTAGATTTTCTTCTTTTATACCCTTTCTTGCCAGCCACGCTGTGGAGTACTTGGACGCGTGTGATGGAGCATTGTCCTGCATGAAAATCATGTTTTTCTTGAAGGATGCAGACTTCTTCCTGTACCACTGCTTGAAGAAGTTGTCTTCCAGAAACTGGCAGTAGGATTGGGAGTTGAGCTTGACTCCATCCTCAACCCGAAAAGGCCCCACAAGCTCATCTTTGATGATACCAGCCCAAACCAGTACTCCACCTCCACCTTGCTGGCGTCTGAGTCGGACTGGAGCTCTCTGCCCTTTACCAATCCAGCCACGGGCCCATCCATCTGGCCCATCAAGACTCACTCTCATTTCATCAGTCCATAAAACCTTAGAAAAATCATTCTTGAGATATTTCTTGGCCCAGTCTTGACGTTTCAGCTTGTGTGTCTTGTTCAGTGGTGGTCGTCTTTCAGCCTTTCTTACCTTGGCCATGTCTCTGAGTATTGCACACCTTGTGCTTTTGGGCACTCCAGTGATGTTGCAGCTCTGAAATATGGCCAAACTGGTGGCAAGTGGCATCTTGGCAGCTGCACGCTTGACTTTTCTCAGTTCATGGGCAGCTATTTTGCGCCTTGGTTTTTCCACACGCTTCTTGCGACCCTGTTGACTATTTTGAATGAAACGCTTGATTGTTCGATGATCACGCTTCAGAAGCTTTGCAATTTTAAGAGTGCTGCATCCCTCTGCAAGATATCTCACTATTTTTGACTTTTCTGAGCCTGTCAAGTCCTTCTTTTGACCCATTTTGCCAAAGGAAAGGAAGTTGCCTAATAATTATGCACACCTGATATAGGGTGTTGATGTCATTAGACCACACCCCTTCTCATTACAGAGATGCACATCACCTAATATGCTTAATTGGTAGTAGGCTTTCGAGCCTATACAGCTTGGAGTAAGACAACATGCATAAAGAGGATGATGTGGTCAAAATACTCATTTGCCTAATAATTCTGCACTCCCTGTATATATATATATATATATATATATATATATATATATATATATATATATATATATATGTAATGAGATTAATAAGAAAGAAAATCCAGAAATATAATTCAAGAAAAAAGACAGGGATTCAGCACTCTTTTATGAAGAAATTTATTAACTCAAATATAATAATAGTATATCCGGAAATTGCTTAGGCCGCAAAGGAGAGGAGAGCGGTACCTTCACACAAAATGTATGATGATTTACCATCTAAATTATTATATACAAAGATACAAAAATGTAGTGTGTGTAAATATTTACAGATTTTCATTCAAACCTGACCGGTCAGGGGTCTGTGTGAGCACACTGAAAATGATTACATGTAGCAACAATAGAGCAAATATAACTGAGGTTATTAGTTAGTGACGCCCTGACAAAGCCCCAAACAAGGAACGGGTGAAACGCGCGTCGGCATTGGTCCAGCCGACCGGAACATGTGATCTGTGTGTGTACCGGAGGTTATCGAAAGAACACTGCTCTAGCAAACTTTGCTTGGAAATGGTCTTATAGAACAAGCATTTTGGAAGTCCATCTGGTTTGGATCGGCACTGAGGAGAAAAATCTAAAATCTGAGATACTTGCATCACTAGAACCAGGTCGTATTTCCTTTTGCTGCTCTCATTTGATTGATGACCGACAGCTACTTATCTGAGTGGAAGCATATGTGCACTGAGTTACCCAGTCGAGGGGGCTTAACTTAACTTTTAGCGATATGCTATGAATACAAGACGCACATGCATACGCACATAGACTGACAAGTTGCTTACAGCGCTTTCTTGCATCCTGCCTGGTTTAGGATAAGAATTGCTTATGCTTGCATGCTTCCTCAAAATGAACTTCGCTACTGACCGACCTCTTCTGTTTCCATAAAGATTATATGCTGTGTCATTATTACTGTTGCCGATTCACTTGTGCCTAACCATTGCTAGTGATACTCTACATATTCAGGGGAAACGATCCCATTTGACTACTTAGATCCCATTTTCGTTAACCTGCTCGGTAAGAAGCCTCTCATTGAGAGGTTCCGTTTGCAGCAGGGTGTAGTAGTCAAGGTGGTTTTCCCTCTGTTTATTTCATATTATGCCTTTGTGTACAACATTTACAAAACGAAGTATGATAACTTGCTGCTATTATTGAGGATAATGACTTACCTCTTTATACCCTAAACAGATTTATCTGCCCAGCATTTAACCTCGATGTCTAGAGGCTCTCAGTGAGAGAGGTGCCGTAAGCAGCAGGGTACTAAAGGGCTAACTAATAACCTCAGTTATATTTGCTCTATTGTTGCTACATGTAATCATTTTCAGTGTGCTCACACAGACCCCTGGCCGGTCAGGTTTGAATGAAAATCTGTAAATATTTACACACACTACATTTTTGTATCTTTGTATATAATAATTTAGATGGGAAATCATCATACATTTTGTGTGAAGGTACCGCTCTCCTCTCCTTTGCGGCCTAAGCAATTTCAGGATATACTATTATTATATTTGAGTTAATAAATTTCTTCATAAAAGAGTGCTGAATTCCCTGTCTTTTGTCTTGAATTATATTTCAGGATTATCTTTCTTATTAATCTCATTACAAATAATTAAAGGGTCTGCACCATTTTCTACTTGAGGGTATCCTAATATAAGGATTTTGGAGGAACCCATTTATCAATATTAACTCTAGCAGTTGCTTCCCCATCGTATATTTCTTGAATATATATATACACACACACATACATGCACATACAGTATATACACATATATACATACACAAATATATCTACACACATAGAAAACACGCATATACACCTTTGAGCCCTTCCCAGTCCAACATCTTGTCATATATCAAATCCATTTAAGCCATTTTTAAAACATTATATAAAAAAACCCATAATATTAATTTCCTTTTAAAATGTATAAATATGGGTGACATACTTTATTTTAATATATGTGTATCACATATGACATGTGAAATCTTAAAGGGACACTAAACCCACATTTTTTCTTTCATGATTCAGACAGAGTATGCAATTTTAATCAACTTTCTAGTTTACTCCTATTATCAATTTTTCTTCATTCTCATGCTATCTTTATTTAAAAAGCAGGAATGGAAAGATTAGGAACCGTCCCATTTTTGGTTCAGAACCTGGGTTATGCTTTCTTATTGGTTTGTTAAATATAGCCACCAATAAGCAAGCACTATCCAAGGTGCTGAACCTAAAATGGACTGACTCCTAAGCTTTACATTTCTGCTTTTTAAAACAAGATAGCAAGAGAACAAAGAAAACTTGTCACAACATTGCAGCTAAGCATTGCAGAATTGATATAGATTTGTACCCAGTCTTTTTCATAGACGTGTATTGCAAGTTAAACTGTATTATGATACACAGAAGTGCATCTATTTTAAAAACATTCCCCTCTTGGTACATGGGATGAGCTCCCCAGTGAAGGAAGCATCTCAAAAATGCCTTAAAAACTTTACACGACAAACTTATTTAAAACAAAATCATGTATAAAGCCATCCACACTAGCAGCTAAGACATGACTATAGACATAGAAAACAATATTGACAAAGTTGTCAGCTTTGAAATAGTGAGACATGTTTGCGGGACAAAATAATTCACCGGGTCATAAAAGTCTTGCATTAGGAGCTATGCGGTGCTTAAGAGCAGTTTTTTCTCACCGCTCACTTACCTACAGCGCTGGTATAAGTGAGCGGTGAGCTGGTCGTACGTGCTTGTGCACGATTTCCCCATAGACATCAATGGGGAGAGCCGGCTGAGAAAAAGTCTAACACCTGCAAAACAGCAGCGTAGAACTCAGTAACGCAGCCCCATTGATTCCTATTGGGAAACTAAAGTTATGTTTACACCTAACACCCTAACATAAACCCGAGTCTAAACACCCCTAATCTTACACTTATTAACCCCTAATCTGCCGCCCCCGACATCGCCGACACCTACATTATACTTATTAACCCCTAATCTGCCGCTCCGGACATCGCCGCCAGCTACATTATACTTATGAACCCCTAATCTGCTGCCCCCAACATTGCTGACACCTACATTATATTTATTAACCCCTAATCTGCCGCCCCCAATGTCGCTGCAACCTACCTACACTTATTAACCCCTAATCTTCTGCCCCCAACGTCGCCGCCACTATATTAAATGTATTAACCCCTAAACCTAAGCCTAACCCTAACAACCCCTAATTGAAATATAATTGAAATATAATTAAAATAAATCTAAATAAAATTTCTATCATTAACTAAATTATTCCTATTTAACACTAAATAATTACCAGTAAAATAAACCCTAAGCTAGCTACAATATAACTAATAGTTACATTGTAGCCATCTTAAGGTTTATTTTTATTTTACAGGTAAGTTTGTATCTATTTTAACTAGGTAGAATAGTTATTAAATAGTTATTAACTATTTAATAACTACCTAGCTAAAATAAAAAGCTAAAAAACAAATTTACCTGTAAAATAAAACCTAACCTAAGTTACACTAACAACTAACACTACAATATAATTAAATACATTACCTAAATTAAATACAATTAAATAAATTAACTAAATTAAATACAATTAAATAAATTAAATCACAAAAAAACAAACACTAAATAAATAAAAAAACAAATTACAGATCTTTAAACTAATAACACCTAATCTAATAGCCCTATCAAAATAAAAAAGCCCCCCCAAAAAACAAAACAACAAAAAAATCCTAGCCTAAACTAAAAGGGCCTTTTGCGGGGCATTGCCCCAAAGTAATCAGCTCTTTTACCAGTAAAAAAAAAATACAAACAACCTCCCCAACAGTAAAACCCACCACCCACACAACCAACCCCCCACATAAAATACTAACTAAAAAAAACCTAAGCTCCCATTGCCCTAAAAAGGGCATTTGGATGGGTATTGCCCTTAAAAGGGCATTTAGCTCTTTTGCAGGCCCTAAGCCCTAACCTAAAAAATAAACCGACCCAATACACCCTTAAAAAAATCCACTAACCCCCGAAGATTCACTTACCGGGAGAAGTCTTCATCTAAGCGGCAAGATGTCCTCAACGAAGCTTGCAGAAGTGGTCCTCCAGACTGGCAGAAGTGGTCCTCCAGACGGGCAGAAGTCCTCATCCAGGCAGCATCTTCAAGACATCTGACGCAGAGCATCCTCTTCAAAGGACGGCTTCTTCGTAATGAATATGTCTTTAAGTGACGTCATTCAAGAAGGCATCCCTTAGATTCTGATTTGCTGATAGAATTCTAATCAGCCAATAGGATTGAGCTTGCATTCTATTGGCTGATTGGAACAGCCAAAAGAATGCCAGCTCAATCCTATTGGCTGATTGCATCAGCCAATACAATTTTCTCTACCTTAATTCCGATTGGCTGATAGAATTCTATCAGCCGATCGGAATCTAAGGGAAGCCATCTTGGATGACGTCACTTAAAGAGATATTCATTATGAAAAAGCCGTCGTTTGAAGAGAATGCTCTGCGTCGGATGTCTTGAAGATGGACCTGCTCCACGCCGGAAGGATGAAGATAGAAGATGCTGTCGGGATGAAGACTTCTGCCCGTCTGGAGGACCACTTCTGCCAGTCTGGAGGACCACTTCTGCCAGCTTCGTTGAGGACATCTTGCCGCTTAGATGAAGACTTCTCCCGGTAAGTGAATCTTCGGGGGTTAGTGTTAGGATTTTTTAAAGAGTGTATTGGGTGGGTTTATTTTTTAGGTTAGGGCTTAGGGCCTGCAAAAGAGCTAAATGAAGAGAAAGATTTAAATAAGTGGATTAGTGTGCGCTAAAGGATGGTATTTAAATTATTAAATTTGAACATATCTTTATATGGTGTGTATACTTTTAGCTTGTTAGCGCACTCTCTCTATCCTGAGGCTTAGGCTTCGTTATTAGTTATTAAAGAGCTAAATGCCCTTTTAAGGGCAATGCCCATCCAAATGCCCTTTTTTAGGGCAATGGGGAGCTTAGGTTTTTTTAGTTAGTATTTTATTTGGGGGGTTGGTTGTGTGGGTGGTGGGTTTTACTGTTGGGGGGGTTGTTTGTATTTTTTTTTTTTTACAGGTAAAAGAGCTGATTACTTTGTTTAGTTTAGGCTAGGGTTTTTTTATTTTGGTGGGGCTTTTTTTTATTTTGATAGGGCTATTAGATTAAGTTTAATTAGTTTAAAGATCTGTAATTTGTTTTTTATTTTCTGTAATTTAGTGTTTGTTTTTTGTGTGATTTAGCTAATTGAATTTAATTTATTTAATTGTATTTAATTTAGTTAATTTATTTAATTGTATTTAATTTAGTTAATTTATTTAATTGTATTTAATTTAGTTAATATATTTAATTGTAGTGTAGTGTTAGGTGTTAGTGTAACTTAGGTTAGGTTTTATTTTACAGGTCAATTTATATTTATTTTAGTTAGGTAGTTATGAAATAGTTAATAACTATTTAATAACTATTCTACCTAGTTAAAATAAATACAAATAAAAATAAACCCTAAGCTAGCTACAATGTAACTATTAGTTATATTGTAGCTAACTTAGGGTTTATTTTATAGGTAAGTATTTAGTTTTAAATAGGAACAATTTAGTTAATTATAGTAATTTTCTTTAGATTTATTTAAATTTTGTTTGATAGGGGTAGTTAGGGTTAGACTTAGATTTAGGGGTTAATACATTTATAAAGTGACGGCAACGTTGGGGACGGCAGATTAGGGTTAATAAGTATAATGTAAGTGGCAGCAATGTTAGGGGCGGCAGATTAGGGGTTAATAATATTTAACTAGTGTTTGCAAGGCGGGAGTGCAGCGGTTTAGGGGTTACAATATTTATTATAGTGGCGGCGATGTCCGGAGCGGCAGATTAGGGGTTAATCATTTTATTTTAGTGCTTGTGATGCGGGAGGGCCTCGGTTTTGGGGTAATAGGTAGTTTATGGGTGTTAGTGTACTTTTTAGCACTTTAGTTATTAGTTTTATGCTACGGTGTTGTAGTGTAAAACTCATAACTACTGACTTTAGAATGAGTTAGGAATCTTGGAGGTAGAGGGTGTACCGCTCACTTTTTGGCCTCCCAGGACAGACTTGTAATACCAGCGCTATGGAAGTCCCATAGAAAAAAGGGTTTACAAAGTTTACGTAAGTCGTTTTGCAGTAAGGCCAAAGAAGTGTGCGGTGCCCCTAAACCTGCAAGACTCGTAATAGCAGAGGTAGTGAAAAAGCAGCGTTAGGACTTTTTCATCTTAACGCAAAACTCGTAATCTAGCCGTTTATTAGTTCCACAAGGTTTACGTTCTTGAACCTGTCTGCCTGAGATCACAGAAAGCACAAGTTATAGGTATATATAGATAAATATGCAGTTACAATAAAAATTACATTATTCTGTATGTGAAGAACATTGTTATGTGAAATATGTAATGTAAATATGAAGTAAAACACATAAATACATATGTACACATATATATATATATATATATATGCATAAGACATGTGCATGGCGAAAAAATTCGGTTTGGTTCGGATCGATTCGGATTTTTTCGAATTTCGGTTCGGATCCATTCGAATTTGGAAAAATTCAAATCAATTTGGTTCGGATTCGTTTCGGATTTATTTGGATTCGAATAAATTCGGCTGAATTTGGTTCGATTTGGTTCGGAATTTCGGTAAGTATTTGGTGGGATGTGCTGTGTATTAGACTAGTATTATGTACTGTGTTTTAGGTGTAACCCATAGCAGAGTGATATAACCTAATACACTGTGCAATACTAGTGTAATCCATGGCCAGCCGAATCTACCGAATAAATCTGAATAAATCCGAACTAATTCGGATTTATTCTGTAGATTCAGCACTATTTTAATTCGGAAATTCGAATCGATCTGAATCCCGAATTTACCGATTTCAGCCGAATTTCCAAATCAATCCGAAACAAATCGCACATATCTAATATGCATACATATTTAGAAATGTGTATGTATGAATATATAGCCCTTTCCAGTCAAACACCTTGTCATATACCTATATACCTTTTAAAATGTATAACTTTTTTAAATATTTATATGAATGTTTTTATCATATAGTTTTTATATGGGTGTAACTTATTTTTAAATGTATTTTTGTTGTGTTTTATGCAACTTTTACGCCTTTACGCAAAGGATTGAGTTATGCTAAGTAAGCTGACTAAGGTAAAATGCAATTGCACTCTATCGATATAATTTACTTTCAACATGTCATATCTGCGCCATTTCTGCTGTGCACAAAAAAAGGTATTGCTCTCGCACAATATTTAGCGTGCCACTTGAAATCTAGCCCAATGAGAGCAAAAGGTTAAAGAGTTAAAAAAAAATCAAATGGTCCATATTATGTCAGAGCATTTTATTTTTATGGAAATCTTTGTTTTCTTTGCGTTTAATTCTAAAAATAATGATTAAAAAGCGCAGGGTAAAAACACCAAACTTCTGATATACCTAAAAAGTCCCTAATATAGGTGTGTGAAATGAATAGAATAAATGTTAAAACAGGAGCGCTGTAGCTAAAGGTGTGAATTAATGTGATACAAATTATACCAAACTATGATATAAAAAGTGGTTAAGACGCATAAAATACGTGTTGAATCATCAAATAGGATAAAAATATTTTTATAGTGTCAAATACTTAGTGATAAAGTGATTCGTGCATACTGTGAATAATCAAAAAAGTATAAAATACAAGACTAAATAAAGTAGAACAGTGACAAATTGAGTGTTATTTAGCAAGGCTCTGCCTAAAAATTTAATGCAACAAAATCAAATAACAGAATAAAAAACACAATATATTAAAAACGGACGTCTCCGTATATAACAAATATGCCAATCCACCAACAATATCAGAATGTTTCTCCTTATGGTCAAAAGGATTGAGACAGTCCAGGTAAAAGTTATTATGTGGATAGATGATGCAGGCTTACCCCCAAATAAATGCGGCTCTCGATGAAGGAAAAAGAAAATTACCGCCGTAGCGGAAGTGACGTCACTTATATGGGCGCTGGCCTGACTGAGCACTCCGATTGGTTCCTGTTATGATCGCTCTCAGGTTTCAGCTGCTTGGTTCCACAGTGGCAAGGTATCCGCTCTTTATGTGCCCAAACGCACGCGGGATACTATTAAAGGCTGCTGTATGTTAAATGCATCTGTTAGAGTAGGTGCAGAGTTCCGTTTTCCAACCTTCAGTAAGGCTTATAGTATCGGTACATAAGCAAGTACCAGGATAATGTAAAGTTTAGAGTTAAACGGGGAGATATCTAACTCTGAATTCAGACCAGCGGGAAATAGAGTGTCATATTTATATTAAAGTTCTGCCTCTTTGAGTTTTGAGTTTGTTGCCAATTTCTAACTTCAAAGAGTATTTCACAGCCACCAGTTGCTGTTACAGATTGTCGCTGTGTGTCATCTGTGTAACTCTAAACTTTACATTATCCTGGTACTTGCTTATGTACCGATACTATAAGCCTTACTGAAGGTTGGAAAACTGAACTCTGCACCTACTCTAACAGATGCATTTAGCATACAGCAGCCTTTAATAGTATCCTGCGTGCGTTTGGGCACATAAAGAGCGGATACCTTGTCACTGTGGAACCAAGCAGCTGAAACCTGAGAGCGATCATAACAGGAACCAATCGGAGTGCTCAGTCAGGCCAGCGCCCATATAAGTGACGTCACTTCTGCTACGGCGGTAATTTTCTTTTTCCTTCATCGAGAGCCGCAATTGTTTGGGGGTAAGCCTGCATCATCTATTCACATAATAACTTTTACCTGGACTGTCTCAATCCTTTTGGCCATAAGGAGAAACATTCTGATATTGTTGGTGGATTGGCATATTTGTTATATACAGAGACATCCGTTTTTAATATATTGTGTTTTTTATTCTGTTATTTGATTTTGTTGCATTAAATTTTTAGGCAGAGCCTTGCTAAATAACACTCAATTTGTCACTGTTCTACTTTATTTAGTCTTGTATTTTATACTTTTTTGATTATTCACAGTATGCACGAATCACTTTATCACTAAGTATTTGACACTATCAAAATATTTTTATCCTATTTGATGATTCAACACATATTTTATGCGTCTTAAGCACTTTTTATATCATAGTTTGGTATAATTTGTATCACATTAATTCACACCTTTAGCTACAGCGCTCCTGTTTTAACATTTATTCTATTCTTTGCGTTTAACCTTGAAAAAGGGACAGAATCAGGGTCTAATCAAAATGACAGAGATGGAGCTCTCGTGTGACATTAGAATACAGCCTATGAGCCAATTAGGAGCAGCCATGAATATGTTTGCTCAAATCACTGACCACATCCTGGCTATGTCTATGTTTTTAAAAAAAAAAATGTTTACAAATATAATACCCATTGGGCCAGATCACAAGCGGAGCCATAACAATTACTGGGTTTATTGCGGTTGTTTGTGCTCATCGGGTTTAGCACTCGTATAACAAGTTGAAAGTAAAGATGCTCGCTTGAGCGCAATCGCAATTTAAACTAGAATGATTACCGCATACTCAGAGCTGTGGTTAACTGTTTTGTGAAACAAAAAAGTGTCACAAAACAGATCAAAAATACATTACAAAGTACAGTTACACTCATAATAACACCGTTTAATACAAAATTATTCACAAAAAATATTGCACACAAAAGTTATAAAGGCTCAAAGATATTAGGTCTCAGGTGTTAGACGAAGGCAGACAAAGGGCTTTAACATTGAGATACATATGTGTTTAAAAATGTATATATATATGTCTACATGTGTGTACATATGTATTTATATTTGTATTTATGTATTTACAGACATCTATGTGAACGTGCACACAATATTCTAACCAGCTTTTTGCACTTGTCGGGTTCGCGTGAGAGTAAAAACAAATTACTTTCAACTCATTATACAAGCCCAACCCGACGCGTGTAAAAAGCTTACTTCTAAGCTTAATCTTGCACATTGTGTATTAGAATAACCCGTTTATTGCACCTATATGTTTACTTGTTGGGAATTACAAGAAAAAATGATTACACACAGGAATAAATTTATTTTACATGATATATTTATTTCAAGTTGACTTGTATTTAGCATCCAGCCTCTACAGAATTATTGTAACGCAACTCGGATGGGCTAGCTAGCATTTCTGATCCTTTGTTTGGTTCAAAGTTTTCACATGGTAATCTCAAAAAACTGAAACCAATACTGTTATAAAAAATGTAATTAAAAAAAAATCACATTATATACAATGGGCTGATTATTTTGCCATACAAACATTCAGGACATTACAATGTTAAAATGGGAAATATTCTCAAGGAAATCTGCCACCAACGCAGAATATTCCCTTAGGATAAAGTTGATTAGTGTTTTCTTTATTGCTCAATACCTTGTAGGGAAAACTGTTGTGTGTCAGCAATATGCACTAATCTCTTTGTCTCAGAACAGGCAGGAATGCATTTCCTCTTTGGCTTTGAAAATAAATTAACCCCTCTGCTGCTGACACAGGGCACAGACGACAATCAATTATTGCCCCAGCTGAAGGAGAAAACTTAAAACAAGCCTTTACAGATGAAAAAAATAGTCCTCTTCCTTTTATCTTGCTCTCTATGTTTATTTGTTTATTCTTTATAAGTGCATTCTCTTACAATTTCTGCTTTGCTTTTAAAAGAGAAAAAAAAAGCTGTATCTTTCTACTATCATGCAATTGAAATAAATCAGCTGTATTGTGGAGGACAGAGTAAATTATAAATTCTTTAAAAACATGTTTTCAACTCTCCAAATGATCATTATGATGCATTATTCAGATGGTTAGGAATACTTTGGGAGAAAAGCATCAGATATATCTTCATTTTGTATACATCTGCTGTTTCCAGTAACGATTAGCAGCACTGGTATCATACATTACCTGCTTGTTAGTCTTCAGACATTCTTTTTAATTAGAAAATTACTTATTCCTTTGAAAAGTGCCTTTAAAGTATCCTTTCTAACTAATGAAAATCTTATCCCCCCCTATATTTTTATGGCTACCAATTCAGATGTTATTCATCAACACTAATGAACTGTTTAGTGCATCTCACTGCCTTTTCTTTGCTAATAGTAGTATTAAATTAGTAGATAAAGCAGGAATTGCAGTAGTTTTTTTTTCCTACTTACTTGACAGTAGAATACTCAATGGCTTCCACCCACAAAATAAACCAATTCACTATACACAGTACAACTGGTGCATCAAAGGAGGCTTTAAAAGTTAGAACCAATTCACTATACACAGTACAACTGGTGCATCAAAGGAGGCTTTAAAAGTTAGAAATATTTGAAACTGTTTACAAATTATTAACCAAGAAAATATCTTTTGAAACAATACAGGGTAAGAATTTAGCAAGAACAACAACTCTTGGCAGTGGTCAAAGTAATACTTGCTCTGTAAAAGCTAGTCTGTATCTGTGATCAGATGTCAAATTTCTTCACCTGCTGGCTGGACCACCAAAGAGAAAGAGGCCCATTTATCAAGCTCCGAACGGAGCTTGAGGGCCCGTGTTTCTGGCGAGTCTTCAGACTCGACAGAAACACAAGTTATGGAGCAGTGGTCTAAAGACCGCTGCTCCATTACCCTGTCCGTCTGCTCTGATGAGGCGGACAGGATTTGCCACAATTCAACCTGATCGAGTACGATCGGGTTGATTGACACCTCCCTGCTGGCGGCCCATTGGCCGCGAGTCTGCAGGGGGCGGCGTTGCACCAGCAGCTCTTGTGAGCTGCTGGTGCAATGCTGAATACGGAGAGCGTATTGCTCTTCCGCCTTCAGCTATGTCTGTTGGACCTGATCCCCAGTGTCGGATCAGGTCTGACAGACATTTAGTAAATCGGCCTCAAAGTGTTAGATTACGAGTAGTGCGCTAACTGTTGAGCACAATTTATTTTAACGAGGCTCGGGAGAGCCGGACTTCAGAGCTCTGGTTAACTGTTACGCAAGACAAAAAAGTTGCACAAAACACATCACAAATACATTTTAAAGTACAGTTACAATCATGATAACAATATTTAATAAAACTTATTTTCATTATATATATATATATATATATATATATATATATGTGTTTACACACATATATACATACATATAACAACATAAAAACATAAGTAGATATATATAAATGCATTGCAGTCAAGTAGATGAAAACATATAAAAGCATATTTGTGCAAATATTCATATTTAATAAAGTGTTTAACTGTGTATATACTGTAAATATTTCACATTCCAATGTTCTTCACATAAGGGAATATATATATATATATATATATATATATATATATATATATATATATAAATTTTGTGCAAAATAAAATCATATATATATATATTCTCCTGGAAAGGGAGAATTGATAGATAGTTCACTATGCTTTATGTTATCTCTATGAGCTATATTATAAGATATTAGTCAGATGACACTTGCTTCCCTATGAGTTGCATAAGCTTTTCCCTCTAGATCATCTAACTGTTGGTACACCAGTGACAGTACCTTCCACATCTTGTGGACCTACCTGATTACTTTTGTCCATAATGGAATTAGGTGTTTAGATGGTGCACCAAAATGTGTCCTCTTTTGCCTGCACAGGTCACAAGATACCTCTTTGCGTATATACTACTTGCAACCAAAATAGCATTGGTTTGAATATGGTTAAGGACTAACATTCACAGCTAGAATCAAGTCTCAGATATTGTTGAATTTATTAGAGATATGGAGAAATAAGTTTTGTTTTGCCTTGATAAGGCTATTTTTATGGTGAGATTTGGGCACCATGCTACATAAGGGTATGATACCCCTCATTTAAAAATGGCTAATCCTGTCTTTCATGTAAGAGATATTGTGTGTATGTTGCATGCTGTCTTTAGAGGAAAGGGGCTCCTTTGAAGCCACTGCTACCCATACAGTAACATTATTTAGAAGATTGCCTTTTTGTAGTGACAGAAGAATGAGAAGTTCATACCCCTCTATTTTTCTTTTTTTATGGGGGGACATGTGCTATAATAGTGTTCATCTGCCTGTGTCATGCGTGACACAGCATGCGTGCTTAATTGGACAGGTGATTATCATTAAAATGGTGATCATCAGAAAAGTAGAAGGGTTTGTGACCCTTATTTAAAATAGTAGAGTTACTTATTTAAAATAAGGGGTATTACCGTCTAATCAAAGGGAAATATAGAATCTATATAATAGCCTCAATACACTACCACTAGAAATGACCTGGTTTCTATTGGGGCAGAGATAAGGGTTTTTAAAACCCTCACCATAAGCCGTAGCTTCAGTAATAAAGAATCCTTGCAGCTACAGGGACTTCCTTGTTCCTTTTGATGTCATCACGCACGCACATGTGGCGATATCACAAGGGGTTCCTACCATAGCTGTCAGAACTGTAGGAGACTGCAACCTCCTTATCCTCTGCAGCACAGGGGACCCCAAGAACTGCATCGGAAGTCATCTGCACTATAGTGGTTAAAACATTACACTGCATTTTTTAAAATAATTAATTTCTAACAACTGTAATTTTTAATAAAGTAGAAAATTACATTTCAAATATAATATTTATTTTTTCAATTATATATATTTGAATATAAACATCCAAATCACAATCCAATATTCCAGTTAGTTCATATTCTTTAAGAAAATCAGACACATCCTTCATATCAACATTTTTTTTCAATATCAAAACAATATCAATAAGTCAAAAAGCAAACATATTTAATCAAATGTATTTTGTTTAAAAGATAGCTTGCAGAACAGCATCAAATATTTGTGATTAGCAGAAAAAAACAGCTTCATGCCACAGTTTAGTGTAATATTTATTGCAGGAGAGAACATAGCTCCCTTCTTTTTGTCTGAGCAATCACAGCAGGAGCTGTAACTACTTATATTTTTTAAGTTCACATCAGCTTCTATTAGAAATCTGTATTGCTGGATTGCCAAAAATTGCATCTGCTATAAGTAAATCTAGTAGCAGAGAAAAGACATTCAGTTCTTGATTTTAACTGCAGTACACTGTGGGTTTCCTGAAGAGCAGCAATAAATTAATCCCTTGCTGCAATATTATAATTATCTTGTAACATAACACTTATAACATTACTAGTTTAATAGCTATGTCTTGTGTTTACTGAAAGGTCATTATGTCATAATACTGAGCAACTAGTTCTGATGGATTTCTAACTATAGTGTATCGGAATGGATTGACTCCCACAGGGAATATCTAAATGTAATGGACCCAGGACCCACGCAGCACAGAGAGGTGCAATACTGAATATCACATCAAAGTTGAACAGATACATTATATATAATTTTCTACTCTCCTTAAAGGGAAATGGGAGTCAAAATTAAAGGGACAGTAACACCTTTATATGTTTATATGAAATAATAAAACAACTTTTGCAATATAATTTCATTATTTATTTAGCTCTGCAAATTGAGGATTTTCGAATTCGCAGTACTTGAATGTACTTTTCTGACTTCTTGCTAACACTGGTACATCTCTTTCCCTAATTGGGTTAACTGATAACAACTGTAGACAAAAGGATTCTCAAACACCTATAAAAACAGGTGCAGAAAAAACATGCACTGCGCTTCAAAATGAAGCATGTATAGTATCTGAGATCTCAATAGATAATTTCCAAATGGCATAGTTTGTTTATGTTAATCAGTACATAAATATTTTAATATTTCCAATCTATGTTTAAAAACACTGGTAAAAAACACACACATCACATCTAAATACAAGAATAGACAGTCACATATGATCATACAAAAGACAATGTCGCATAAATGGTTAAAAACATATAAATGAATGAAGCATAAAAAAGAAGAAATAAAAAGTCCAATGTGGTTTAAAATAAGAAAAAGTCCATTTAGAATGCAATAGGCATTGGAGAGTTGTTCTTGCGATAAGCATTGAGTTGACAGGTTAATTGTTGTAGCCAGTTTGCTGCAGATAAATAAACAGCGAAAGAAAGATCCTTTTTAGGCAAATATATTAGGTTAAACTAAAATGGTGCACGTAATTACTTACACCGGGTAATCTTTTTATGTGTCCCGACATAGATTAGGAAGTCCGGTTGTCGGCTACCACCCAGCTCTGTCTGCGGGCATCAAACACTCTTAAGGCGCAACTTTGGTTTTCTTTCAGTGCAAAATAAAGCCGTTTCACAGCAGGTAGCCACTATGCAACTACGGATGCCGTGATGGGCCAAAAAGCTGTAGTAGATAGAGCTCTATACATAGATTTGAAATATTAAAATATTTATGTACTGATTAATATATACACACTATCCCATTTGGAAATTATCTATTGAGATCTCAGATACTATACATACATTTACCTTCATTTTGAAGCACAGTGTTTTTTTTATGCACCTGTTTTTATAGGTGTTTGAGAATCCTTTTGTCTACAGTATTTTATCTAAGGATAGAGGGTTTCCTTAGATTATATGCTTCTGCATTGTATTTGATATTTCAGTGCTGTGGCACTATCCTTATCTAACTGATAACAACTGCAAAATATTGCATTTGATACTAAGGGGCCGAATTATCAACCTCCGAATGGAGCTTGATGCCCCTGTTTCTGTGCAAGCCTTTAGGCTCGCCGGAAACAGCAGTTTCGAAGCAGCGGTCTAAAGACCACTGCTCCATAACTTGTCTGCCTGCTCTGAGGCTGCGATCGGGCTAATTGACAGCCCCTGTTTGCGGCCTATTGGTCGCAAATCTGCAGGGGGCGGCATTGCACAAGCAGTTCACAAGAACTGCTTGTGCAATGATAAAAGGCGACAGCGTATGTGCGGCGGACATAATACGCTACATTGTATCATGTTTGCTTGCACTTTAATAAATTGGCCCCTAATACTAAGATCATTTTGTTGTATGCAGCCTGCAATAGCTCATCCAAATAAGGCAAGAAGTGGATGGAATTTGGCTATTGAAAAACAGTTTTATTTAGGATACTAATTTGTTTTAAAAATACTTAGACTTGGCTTATATGTTATTCTATAACAACACAACAAAGTGTTTACTGTCACGGTTTTTTCCCTGTTGTGTTTGCCATGTTGCTGGCAGCCATTTTACTCACCTCTCTTCCTGACTATGGTGCATTGTGGGGGATGCTGCTCATTTCCTGCACTTCCTTTTATGGCCAGACTGGTGTGCATCATTCATGTGAGACAGGATGCAGTCTCAGAATTGTGATTTCATCACTTTATTTAAAGGGCCTCTGTTCAGTATGCTTTGCCTTTGCGTTGTCTCAGACCTGTTTGTGAGAGTTCATGTGTATTACCTGGCTGCCTGACGTCCTTCCTGGTTCCTGATCCCTGGCTTGTTCCTGACTCTGCTGTTTTACTTGTTCCTGATTCCGGCTCGTCTGACTATTAGCTTTGGCTCCTGACTCGGCTCGTCTGACTACCAGGTCTGGTTTTGACTCTTGGCTTGTTATTTGGCTTGTGGACTTTTTATTATTTTTTGCGATTAATAAAGGTGTGATTATTTTTGCACTTCTCGTCTCAGTCTGATTCCTGGCACCCTGACAGTTCACTACTTCTTTAAACTTCTATGATTCAGATAGATAGCACAACTAAAAGAGAAGAACTTCCCAATTTACCTCCGTTACCAAATTGACCTCTTGATTTCTTTTGTTGAACTGCAGCATATGTTTATGAGAGCATACCTATGAATGGTAATGAGTAAGCACATGTCTTCAGTACTCTATAGCAGCAACATTCTAATTAAAAAATTGTGAAATGCAAAAAGATTTGTACCCGATGCTTACTGAGTTGTGAGTTCAGCAACATTATATTTCAATAGTTCTGCATCTTTTTAACAGCAGCTCACTTCGTAATGCTTAGACCAAGTTCCTCTGTGAGGATAACACATCACAAAGTGCCTTCAAATCCTTGCAGAACAACCTAATTAAAGTAGGAAAATAATATGTTGGGTATATAACAATGCAACAGATTTGAAATATAGCAAAATACGGTCACAAGACAAAATTCTCTACGTGGGCAATGAGTGTTTTTGAGTTCTGCATGCTGAGATTTAGGTAAAAAAACCCTGATCAACACCCTGAACCTCTCATTGACAATGTCCACCCTCCTTTATCTGTAAGATTTCCGGGACACCTCTCACTGTCTCTAGCAAAACTACTTTTCAATAACAAACAGACCGGCAAATATTATACACTAAAAATCATAATACACTTATTGTATTTCAAACATGCTTCTGAAGTGGTTGCTGTTGTCATTGCTTTAGCCACTTATCTATGCGTTCTCATTCATTTCATATGAGAAATGTCATGTTTTGGGCATTAACAAAAATGTAATGGCATAAAAGCCCACAAAATAAATGCTCTGAAAAATGGATGAAGCAAAGCTTAATTAATTTCGAACATGATCTTAACAACATAGTCTGCTGGCAACCGCAGGATTGTCTTATAAATCTAGCCCAATGTTAAACATTTGGCAAACAGCGTTGTCTAGAGTTTCACTTTCTACAAATGATAACAACATAAATATTTAAATTTGAATTAAATAGTAAATGTTTTAAAAAATGCACAATGTGCGGTAGGTTTATCACGAGGCAAGCCTGAAGCTGATATTCATGAACCAGTGGTTTAAACCACTGCTTCCTAAACCCTCTCCACCAAATTAAAGTTGGAGGATGAAAATCACCCTGGACTAACGTCATGAGTTGGCATTAGATGAGTAGATTCATTCTCATGCAATACTAAATATGGGAACAAATGCTCCTTCATGTGCGACCTCAGGCAGGCAAGTTGACTACAGGTGAACCTTGTTCATTTGCTCAATGATACATCTCACCCTGTATATAAATAAAGGAACTTTAAATTTGACTTTGATGTGCCTTTAAATCTTAAAATTATTTTTTTGTGTATAATAAATATTGTTTTTCCATGACTTGGGTGAATAAGGATGATCCTTAGATTTCTGCCAACACAGAATAGAGTTTTTTAGTATAGGTTTCTAACTGAGAGACATTCACAGAATCTAGATTCAATTCATTGGGTATAATTTGATATCACTAGGTGTAAATAGAAAATCTAACACAGCTCTTTTCCTCTGATATTCATTGGCAGTAGACTTTCACCACGCCTGAAATATACCCAGTTTTACCTGCAATCATTCACCTCAGGATGAGCTTAACCTAAAAAAAATATATATTTTATAGAATAAAATTATTGCTTTTACTGTAACTCACATACACCTAGGGCTCATTTTTATTGAGCCACAATTGAGATTTCGCAAAGTCGCAAAATGAAATAATTGCTTTCAGAAGCCATTACGATTATTGACAGCTTTCCATCATTACTGGCAGCCGAACCATAGAATATAATAGACACGGAAAAGTGCAAATTTCTATCCAGTTTCCATTGAACGCGCAAATAGGTTAAAACACTGTCAGAAGCTGTCGTTAAAGTCTCAAACATTACAGCATACTCAACTAGGTGTAAAAGGGAAAAAATAATCTTTTTGCGGCTCAGTTACCATTGAGATATTAAAGGTTGAAAACAATGCTAGTGTTTTACTTTATAAATGTATTGTTATATGTAATATTTATTGCTGGCCCAGGTATAGGACTAGTTGGAGTTATGTTCCTATTTAAATTAAACATGTGCATTTCGTTTTGCTCTGAATTTAAAATTGGACGAATTTGTCAAATTCAGAGCTTCAGATCGATCTGAATTTCCGAATTACCCTAGCAACAAAACTAATGAATAAATCTGAATTAGTTCGGATTTATTCTAATTTATTCGTTACATTCGAATGGCCATGGACTAATCACAATTACACTAGTATTGTACAGTATATTAGGTTATATCACTCTGCTAGCTCTATTCAGGGCACTTATGTTGATTCAGATGGGTTATGCCTAATATTACAGTACATAATACTAGTCTAATAATACACAGCACATCCCACCTAACACATACCGAACTTCCGAATTTACGAATCAAATTGAAACCGAATACATCCCAATACATCTGAATTTATTCAAATCCAAATGAATCCGAATGAATCCAAAACTAATACATTCAAATGGATCCGATTTCGAATGGATCCGAAAATGAAATTAGAAAAAATCAGAATCGGTCCGAAACAAACCGAAACAAATTTTTCTGCCGCGGACAAGTCTAATTTAAATATCAATATGTATTTATATATATAAATAAATTCAAGCACATATCTCCAAAATTCCAACTATGCCTAGGCAGCACTACATATTACATATATTAATAAATTGAAAAATTTAATAAAACAAAAAAAAAATATTTTTCCTTTAACAAAACATTTTTAATTTCATTTCATTTGTTCATGAATTCAGTAAGGCCAACTCGCTCTGTTTCTGCGCGAGTCTTCACGCTCACCAGAAACAGAAGTTAAGAAGCAGCGGTCTTAAGAATACGAT